>NC_060121.1:881937445-882242654 GCF_021461395.2 Schistocerca americana
TGTTGTTTTTTTTCGGACAGTATCCAGAAGTTTGCGTACTGCCTGTATGAGATTTTCAGTGTATTTTGATTGCCATCAAATCGACGTCCCATGTATACCGCTGTACAATTTGGGTCGCTTCTATTGAAAGCACTTATTCAGTTATTAGCAAAGACTCTTATTCTGTAAAGCTAATCATTTGTACGTAGTTTCTTTATATACGTGCATTTATTTGAAAGCACTCACTCAGTTATTAGTAATGGCCCGTACTCTGTAAAAGCCAATCATTTGGACGCAGAACTTAATACGCGTGCATTTATTTGAATGCACTTATTCAGTATTAGTTGTGTTGTGTGTTGTGTGTGTGAAATCCTATGGGACTTAACTGCTAAGGTCATCAGTCCCTTAGCTTACACACTACTTAACCCAAATTATCCTAAGGACAAACACACACAACCATGCCCGAGGGAGGACTCGAACCTCCGCCGGGACGAGCCGCACAGTCCACGACTGCAGCGCCTGAGACCGCTCGGCTAATCCCGCGCGGCTCAGTATTAGTAAAAGTGTAATTGATTCTTCATTTATTGGTATTGTTTATTGATCTCTTAACTTATATTAATTGATGTTCGGTTGGTGTTTGCCGTGTCTTCTGCGGTCTGTTTGTGTACCAGTTTTCTACGAGTTGGGGTGTGTGGGAGTGGCGCCACATTCTGCTTTAGTGTACAGAAGCTGTGATTTGCCGTCTAATGAGAAGTGACTCCCGGTTGGGCCCCGGGGTTTAGGTGTTGTTTTGGACGGCTGGTTTGCTGCTTCCGGCATTTTAAGTTAAGTCACCTTTTGCCCAGGGTAGCCTGACGTCACTGCCCGTTTGGTAAACATTTAACGTGTCTCATGTATATTTAAAAAAAATGTAGGTTTTTTTTTTTATTTGCTTGGGAATGAATTGTATTAAATTGTAACTTTGTCCTGCTTGTGTTATTTGGGTTCTAAACGAACTGGTGTGCATTATATGAATCACTTTCATATTGCAAATTATTGCACTTTTGAAATAAATTGTCTATGCCACATTTCTTAAAATCACTTTCTGATTGTAATTTATTGTTGCTTTAAGCACTGAAATCTCTGTGGCTCATCTCTCTAACTCAGTTTGTGATTGTAATTTGTTGCCTTGCTTGAGAAGCAAGCTGTCTGTGATATTTTGGTACTGTCTTAAAGATAGCCACGTGTTGATTGTCTGTCAGCTGCTTTATAAATATTGTCTTTGAATAAATTGTTAATTTATTAATCTGGTAGTTGTGTATAAGGACTGACATTATAGGGGCCTTTACCTTCCATGCTAAGTGTACCCCTTATCCCGACTTACTTAGTCACAACGAGCTAGAACGAATATTCAGAATTAAACCTGCTATCACGTTACGTCAGTTAGCCAAATGAGAGAGCAAAACAGAGACATTTAAATCACTAATGTAAGTTGCATATTACTTAGCTGGATAATTAACAGATTTACACAAGAGACAGAAGTACTGACGATATACGTTCTGCATAGATTCTGAGTGAGCTAGTTTTGGTTCCCGTATTAAATCACGTAAACTCAGAGGCAAATTAAAATTTACTTGTTATTCTTCTCTCATTTTAATAGCTGTACAACTGTGATTTGACTAGGGAGTAAATTCTCTCTTCAACAGCCTCTCACGTGGAACCAATATAAAGATTAACTCGAATATTTATTGATAGTCCATAGTCGATAAGGGGACAAAATACTGCTGAACAGACTTGGAAAACACATCTTCATCAGTCATATGAAGTCATTGCAAGAGCCTTGGTTAGCGGCACCACTAAGCTCGACACTCACCAGATATGATGCGAGTAGCTACGCACCACGCCATCAGAAAACGTTCGGGTGATACTAGGCGCACAGAAGATGTTTGGGACTCGGCGTCTATTTTGTATGTAGCTAATGAACAGTCATGACTCCTTGGTTCGTATCCAGTTTGGCGCGAGCTCTGGGGAACGTGCACGCCTCAGCAATCTGATACAGAGTTTCTGCAGGTTACGAGCTTGCGGGTGACTACAAAGAGTTCAATGCAAAATGAAATGTGGGTAATGCAGGCGTAGGTCTAATAAAGATTAAGAAAACACACATGCGGATAACGTTCTTTGAACAACATAGCGACCACACTTTCCTAGCCAAGGCAGACACTAAACAACCATTCACCATATTAGTACACCTTAATGTGCCATCTAGCTCTATAGATGATAAAGATTGAAAGAACATATAAAGAGAAACTAGAAATTATGCAGATAGTTCAGGAAGACGAAAGATAAATTGTGATGACGGATTATAATTCGATAGCAGCAGAAGGAAGAGAAGGATAGATGGTAGAACATGGACTGGGGGAAGGAATGGAGGGCGAACCCGCCTGGTAGACTTATGCAAAGAGCACAATTTAATTATTGCCAACACTTCGTTTTTTGTTGGCGTCTTCAGTCCGAAGACTGGATTGATGCAGCAGTCCATGCTACTGTCACGTGCAAGCCTCTTCATGTCAGAATAACTACTGCCACTAACGCCCTTTTGAACCTCCGTACTGTGTTCGTATCTCAGTCTACGATTTTTTTACCTCCTCCCCCCGAACACACACACACACACACACACACACACACACACACACACACACACACACATACATTTTCCTGCAATATTACATGTAAACTGATAATTCCTTTATGTCTCAGAAAGTGTCCTATCATTCGAGCTCTTCTTTTATTCAAATTATGCCACAGATTTCTTTTCTCCCAAAATATATTCAGTACCTCCTCTCAGTTACGCGATCTACTCATGTAATCTTCAGCATTCTTTGTTTAAGACTCACGAAAGAAGGTTGAACACTTGGAAGAAACCTGGATATACCGCATAGTTTCAGATAAATTACAGAGATTTCGAAGCAATTTCTAAACCGTAAAATATTTCCAGAGGGAAATATTGACACTGATGAAATTCATTGGAACGATCTACAGATTGAAAATGGAGAAATTACAAGAACATAGAAAATTAGGGGGACGGTGCCTGGATAAACTGAAAGCAACATAGGTTACAGAGAGTTTTAAAGGGAGCACTAGAAAACGATTCACTGAAATACGCGAAAGGATGCAGTAGAGGACGAACTGGTAAGTTTGAGCGCGAAAATACTCAACAGAGAGGATCAAAGGGCAAAAATATAAGGCCTGACGGGTATCTCTGGGTAATATGCGAGTAGTTTAGCTTAACTGACAAAAGGAGAAAGAATAAAAATACAGCAAATGAACCAAGAAAAATAATAGGATCATCTAGAAATAATATTGACAGGTGCTGCAAAATTGGGCAGCAGTAACGACTAGAGGAGGAACAGAAAGATATAGAACCATGCCTGATTATGCCAAAAATAAGTGCCACATACATGAAAATTAAAAATATTTGAAGAAACAGCCGAATGAATATAAAGAACTATGATGGCAAGCAAACAAGAAAATGCTGAAAGGTGGAAGGAATATACGAAAGGGGTCTGTATAAGGGGAAGGAACTTGTAATCGCTATAGTAAGGCAAGGGGGAATGGATGAAGATGAAATGGGAGATATGTTACTGCCAGAAGAATTTGACAGAGCACTAAAAGTCCTATAAATAACGCACCTGCAGTAGAAGACATTTCCTCAGAATTATTGAGGTCTCTGGGGAGAGCCAGCCATTATAAAACGGTTCCACCTGGTGTGCAGTACGTACGAGAGACTCAGAATATCCTCAGAATTCTAGGAGAATGAAACAATTCCGATTCCTAAGAGCAGAGCTGCTGACAGGTGTGGACCATTACAGAACCATGAGTTCAACAAGTTATGGTTGCAAGACACTGATACAAATTATTGACAGAAGAATGAAAAAAGTGTTGCGAGAAGACCATGGGAATGACCACTTTGGGTTCCAGAGAAATGTACGAGTACAAGAGGCAATATTGACACCACGAGCTTATCTTGCAAGATAGCTTAGAGAAAGACAAACTTACTTTTATAGCACTTGTAGACTTAGAGAAAGCTTTTTACAATGTTTAGTGGATTACACCTGTTGAAACTGTGAAGGTTGGGGGGACAACACAGCCGAAAGAACCGAAAGGGAAGCAACAGTTGAGATGGGACAGGAACTGGATTGGAGATACTGATTAGCAAAAAGTGATAATGAAACGGTGGCCTGCCCTCTAGGGTGATGAATATCTAAAATCCTAAGAAAAGCCAACGGCAAAGAAAACCAAGCAAATAATCACTGACGTGGCGACAGAAGGTTGTCACACCTTTCCACAACACACCGGTCACGAGAAAGTAAATGAATCAGAAAGCACTGAGTTTGCAGTATTTATAACGAAATATTAAATTTTGAAAGCAAAGTTAAATAAAGTTTCTGGTTAAATAAATGACTAACTGTAACTGAAACTTTTTCAATCTGCCCTCGATGGGTTGCGGAAAATACATGTTTAAAATCGCTGGTAAGGTGGTACGTATAAACCATCGTCCGAAATAGCATAAATGCTTTCTCCGAAGGTTATTTTGAACAGTCAGTTTAGGAGCCCACTCTAAGTGTAAGTAGTTGCCAAAACATAGTTGATATCAAAGCAACAAATAATCCTGAGCAGATAGCGAGCGTCATGATGGATACAGGGATTATTGACCTCAAGATCCTTCTGAATACGTAGCAGCCAAAGGAACCAAAAGAAACGCAAAATATATCTTTTTAAAAAGGCGGTAAATATTCACCAGATGACTTCCTAACACCGTCTCCACTCCTTCAAAACTATGTAAGAGTAGACCAGATGTGGCCTAAAGTCAAAGAAACATTATCGACGGCAGTTGAGAGATTTATAACAGATAAACTAATAAGAGTTGCAGCTTATACCCCGTGGCACAGGAACAGGTTGTAACCTCCCCCTTCCTGATCGTTGTATTGGATTGCGATATAAATGACCGTGATAGCGTGTGCCTAATGAATTTTTACAATGAGTAAAGCTACCGTTACGAAAGGAAAATGATGACGGTTAGTAGGAGTAAAGCGTACAATAGACCCTTTTGAAGGAAGAATCTTTCCTAAACCTAATCTATACATGATAATAACATTGAAATGGCTGGAATTTAGTACCGCTCACGAACCACAGAGGGGGAAAAAGAGAATCACCTAATATTTAATACAAAAAATACTGATTAGCAAAAAAGTGATTATGAAACGGTGGCCAGCCCTCAAGGGTAATGAATATCCAAAATCCTAAGAAAGCTAACGGCAACGAAAACCAAGCAAATAATCACTGGCGTGGCAACAGAAGGTTGTCACACCTTTCCACAACACACCGGTCACGAGAAAGTAAATGATTCACAAAGCACTGAGTTTGCAGTACTTATAGTGAAATATTAAATTTTGAAAGCAAAGTTAAATAAAGTTTCTGGTTAAATAAATGACTGTAACTGAAACCTTTTTACTTAAAAATTGACTTTCAGTAACCTCAGCCTAACGTAATGCAAAATTTGTGAAAAAGCGTGCAATTTACTTTGAAGTACTGAAACTTTAAGCAAAAATCAAAAATGTTCAAATGTGTGTGAAATCTTATGGGACTTAACTGCTAAGGTCATCAGCTCCTAAGCTTACACACTACTTAAGCTAAATTATCCTAAGGATAAACACACACACCCATGCCCAAGGGAGGACTCGAACCTCCGCCGGGACCAGCCGCACAGTCCATGACTGCAGCGCCTGAGACCGCTCGGCTAATCCCGCGCGAAACTTTAAGCAAATGAACAACTGGTTTATTTTTAACATAAGAGCAATAAAATAGGTACCACACCAGCAGAAGTGATTCGCTAAGTTGAATACAGGATAAATGAAATTGCGCACACTTAATTTGTGCTGTATTTTTAGTTACTAGTTTTGCTAGTGAAATTTTACATTATTTTAAGCGAGTGAAGTTAATACTCAAAGTTGCAAATCAGTCAAGCCTCTGTAAGGCAATACAAGAACGAACAGTTACTGAGGCAGTAAAATTTGGACTGAAACTGGTCATTAGCAAACAAACAAAAGTGGCACGAAATAGCTAGTCAATTTTTATGTTTTTACGGCACTCGGTGGTTGTATGAAAAGGAAAGGGACCCTGCTTGGTAGTAATGCTTGAGAACAATGACACTGCAGGTGTCCTACAGGTTTTAACTATTGCAGGTTATTATTCAAGATAGTTGGCCATCAAAGTTTGTGAAAGAAATGCCACTGGGTAACGCCTGTACAATATTAGTTTTACGCCGCCAGTTAACACTCTTACGATGTAGTAGCTGTGCGCACGATGACGAACGTAGCCGACGACAATTGTTGCTGCTGCTGGTTGAAAACCCCGAGTCGTGTCCAGAGCCGTGGATAATTATGGGACAGGCAACAGTTGGAATTGCAGCTTCTTCCGCCTGTCCAGTCCTATAGGTGGTCTCAATACCCGCTGGTTAATAAAGTACCTGCATCTACATAGGCGAGATCATAACTGCACACTGCGTCGGTGGGAGCGCCCAACAAACACTGCTGCACTCTTTCATCACTCAAGCTGCTCTGCCTCCTCTCTGCTCGCAACACGACAGAGACTCTCCACACGCAACGATAAAACAACGGCACAATTACAATAAATTTTATACGTTCACAAATGAATATACTATTACATCCACTACGTATTAAATACAGTTTCTGTAATGAAGCTTACAGATTGTAAGGGATCCGTGATCCCACGAACATAGATATTAGTGTCAGATGCACAGGTCGATAGCAGACAGGAGTCGATTGTCGAGCGCTGCAGGAGGCAGTGAGTTGAGTGTCGAGTGAGCAGTAGTACTGGAGAGTGTCGAGTGAGCAGTGGTGCTGGAGAGACGGGCAAGAATGGTGGTCGAGTGAATAGTAAACGGTGAATTCACCGGAGTATAACAAATGAGCGCGTCCCCCTGATCGTCGTGGTGTGGACCGATACCGATCGCGAGTGATATGAAACCAAAAGTGACAAGTGCCGAATTACGTGTTTCGCGTCAACCGCGTCGGCCAGCAACAACCATGGATTGCAGTGAGGATTGTTGTTTATGTTAACCAACATCATTGCGTGTGACGAAGTACTTGAAATCAGCAACCAATAAAAAGATACATCCGTAGTTAAAAGTGTAATGCGAAGGTAGCAACTGCCTCAGAATTTGTGTGTTCGTAGAAAATACAATACGGTTTGTACATCGCAACCTTTGTGGTCCTTAATAATAGACAAATATTCAATCATTCCACTATTCCGTCTCAGAACAGCCGCACTCGGTTGAAATACCTCCGAAACCACAGCAGAAAAACCGATAGCCTTTCATCCATTAAGCACACGGTCATATAATCGTAATAATTAACTGTCTGGCGGCTTCGATAAATCACGCAAAATCCAGTAAAGGAATTACACGGGGGTGTTTCAAGATTCAGAAATAGCAGTATATTACAAGTTGTCAACAGGTATTCAATGGCGTAAAATTTTGGATGTTGAAGAAAGTATTTTATCTGCATTTTCGCTGTTACATGGTCAGAATAATGCTGCAGAAGCAATGAAAAATTCGTGCGAAATTTGAACGAACCCAAAATCTCCAAGAATGGTGTCGGCCCACTGAAGCTTGAAGCTTAGTGTAGACTTGAATACGAGATGCTTTTAATAGCTTGCACAACGAATGTCGGTCTCTAAAATCGGCAGAAAAGCCAAAGACATTCCGGTCGCATGTAAAGTGCAACAGCTGCAAGATACAATGGAAACGACCACTGCGCGGCAGCAGCGTTAATCTTTGACAAGGATTGGTTCAAATCCTGGCCTTGGCACAGATTTTAATTCATTGCTTCAGCTTCTGTCCTTATCAGATATAAAGTTGAGGCTCAATATGTCTCCAGGAAAATGTAATTACATCAAAGCAATATTATTGTCAACAAAGACAGTGCCACTAAAGCCGATTTAGTAAATACAGCCTTTCGAAATTCCTCCACCAAAGGAGACGAAATAAATATTTCATAATTTAAATCAAGAACAGTTGCCAACGTTACCAACCTTTCAGAGTATGCTGATGCAATAGTTCCATACTTAACAATCATATACAACCGCTCGCTCGACGAAAGATCCATACCCAAAGACTGGACAGTTGCACAGGTCACACCGATATTCAAGAAAGGTAGTAGTAGTAACCCACTAAATTACAGGCCCATAGCATTAACGTCGATATGCAGCACGATTTTGGAACATATATTGTGATCGGACATTATGAATTGAGGGTAACAGGCTATTGACAGAGTCAGCACGGATTCAGAAGATGTTCTTGTGAAACAACTAAATCTCTATTCTCACAAAGTAATGAGTGCTATCGACAACGGATCTAAAATTGATTCCACATTTCTAGATTTCCACAAAGCTTTTGAACCGTTCCTCACAAGCGATTTCTGAACAAATTGTTTGCCTTTGCAGTATCGTCTCAGTTATGCGACTAGATTCGTGATTTCGTGTCAGAATGGTCATAGTTAATAGTAATTGACAGGAAGTCACTGAGTAAAATAGAAGTGATGTCTGGTGTTCCCGGAGGAAATATTTTAGGTTCTCTGCCCTTCCTAATGAATATGAGAGATTTAGGACACACCCTGAATTGCCCCCTTAGATTGTCTGCAGATGATACCGTCATTTACCGTCTAGTAAAGCCATCGGAAGGTAAACAAATTTCTAAACGATTTAGACAAGATATCTGTATGGTGCCAAAAGTGGCAATTGTCTCTAAACAGTGAAAAATGTGACATCATTCACATGAGTGCTAAAAGAATTACATTAAATTTTTGTTTGAGATAAATCACACGAAAATAAAGTCGTCAATTCAGCTAATTACTTAACGATTACACTTTCGAAGAACTTAAACTGGAATTGACGCGAAGAAAATGTTGCGGAGAAGGCTAACCAAACACTCTTTAGGTGATACAACAGATATATTAAAGAGATTACCTACACTATTCTTGTCCGTTCCCCACTAGAGTAGTGCAGCGCAGTGTGGGATCCTTACCAGATAGGAGTGACGGAGGGTGTCGAAAAAGTTCAAAGAAGGCAGTTTGTTTAGTATTACCGCGAAACAGGGGAGAGAGTGTTATGGATATGATACACGAATTTGGACGACAGTCATTAAAACAAAGACTTTTTACATGTGGCGAGATCTGTTCACGAAATTCCAGTGTCCAACTTTCCCGTCTAAATGCGAAAATATTTTGTTGATGACAATCTATACAGGGAGAATTGATCATTGTAACAGAATAATGAAAATTAGAGCTCGCTCGGGAATAGTGAAGTGTTCGCTCTATTAGAAAGTGGAACTGTTATGGATATGATACACGAGTTTGGACGACAGTCATTAAAACAAAGACTTTTTACATGTGGCGAGATCTGTTCACGAAATTCCAGTGTCCAACTTTCCCGTCTAAATGCGAAAATATTTTGTTGATGACAATCTATACAGGGAGAATTGATCATTGTAACAGAATAATGAAAATTAGAGCTCGCTCGGGAATAGTGAAGTGTTCGCTCTATTAGAAAGTGGAACTGTTATGGATATGATACAGGAGTTTGGACGACAGTCATTAAAACAAAGACTTTTTACATGTGGTGAGATCTGTTCACGAAATTCCAGTGTCCAACTTTCCCGTCTAAATGCGAAAATATTTTGTTGATAACAATCTATACAGGGAGAATTGATCATTGTAACAGAATAATGAAAATTAGAGCTCGCTCGGGAATAGTGAAGTGTTCGCTCTATTAGAAAGTGGAACGGTAGAGAAACAGTCAAAGTGGTTCGAGGTACCTTTTGCAAGGCTGTTAAGTATGAATTTCAGAGTATATAAGGAGAAAACCATTACCGGAAAAGAGAAATTCGTTAAAACCAAATATGAATTTATGTTTTAGGAAGCACTTTCTGAAGGTATTTGTGTGAGATGGAACCTTGTACAAAGTGAATTGTGGACAACAAATAAGATGAGAAGTTTTTCAGATGTGGTGCCACAGAAGAATGCGGAGGGTAGCTTGAGAAGATGTGCTAACTGAATCAGGCAGACAAGACATTGAGCACAACTTAACTAAAAGAAGTGATCGGTTGTTTGGACACATTGTGAGACATCAACGTATCGTCAGTTTAGCAATGGTGCTTGCCCAGGGTAGAATTGCATTTAGAGCTGCATTGAACCAGTCTTCGTCTTCCGACAGAAGGCCACACCACCACAAATTTTATCGTCCTATATTGTAAGAATTTCATGTATTTCAAATTAGCACTTAATTTCTTCAGTGGCTGCATATTTTTCGTAGTTTGTATACCAGAATATGTATCAATTTCTTTGAAACAATAACACTAAAAATGGGCCTGTCTCCCGAATTTCAAGACGTGTAAAATAAACTAAAAATTGTGAATGCTCCTCTGTTTCGAAAAGACCCAAGCTATTCAGGTCAGTACAACAGTAATATGGAACATATGAACTGTAATTAGTAAACCAGGTATAATTTGCCCAATTTTTGAGTTTTTAGTTTTGGCGATGATGTGAAATAGAAGAAATAACACATTATTGGCCTCCTCCTAGGGCTGCGTACAATTATCGGGTAATACACAGTTAGAAATTAACAGCTTAACACACTTTGCTCATTTCACCTCAGTAGTTCCGTATGTCAAAATGAACTAGGTCTATCATAAAAGCAGCCTACAGTCGTCTTGTACTTGCCTCTTAAGGAGCTAGACATTTTAACCACTCCTTCACAATTTATATATTCGTTAGTGAAAAATCGTCAAAAATAATCCATAACATTTTGGGCAGAGCACCTCTGTCCACAGCTACAACACTAGGAGAGTAAATGAACTTTATTACTCATTACTAAATTTGAAACTTCCTGGCAGATTAAAATTGTGTACCGGACCGAGACTCGAACTCGGGACCTTTGCCTTTCGCGAGCAAGTGCTCTACCGAGTTCGAGTTTCGGTCCGGCACACAGTTTTCATCTGCCAGGAAGTTTCATATCAGCGCACACTCCGCTGTAGAGTGAAAATCTGATTCTGGAAACATCCCCCAGGCTGTGGCTAAGCCATGTCTCCGCAATATCCTTTGTTTCATTGGTGCTAGTTCTGCAAGGTTCGCAGGAGAGCTTCTGTAAAGTTTGGAAGGTAGGAGACGAGGTACTGGCAGAAGTAAAGCTGTGAGGACGGGGTGTGAGTCGTGCTTGGGTAGCTCAGGTGGTAGAGCACTTGCCCGCGAAAGGCAAAGGCCTTGAGTTAGAGTCTCGGTCCGGCACACAGTTTTAATCTGCCAGGAAGTTTCATATCAGCGCACACTCCGCTGCAGAGTGAAAATCTCTTTCTGATTACTAAATTTGTCAGTAGCTCAGAAATGACTTCGGTATGGAGCCACAAAAATGTTTCTACAAATATTGTAAAATACGACGTAATTGTCTTATAGGAGAAGGCCTTGAGTGAAAAGCTGTTATTTTAGTTCTTTCAATACCTGGCTCGCGTGCCTGAACATTACAAATAGTAGTAAGGTGTGGTTCCTGAAAAGGGGCAGCAGTCTTTTCAGTAGTTGCAGGGACAAGAATCTGAGTGACTGACTGACCTGGCCTTGTAACAACAAGCCTTTCTGTGCTGATACGGCGAACGGTTCAAAGCACGGGGAAACTGCACCCATTATTTTTCCCGTGGGCTAGTAGCTGTACTGTGTGGCTTAATAATGATGGTATCCTCTTGGGTGAAATGTGTCAGAGGTAGAATAATCCCTTTTCGGACCTCCAGGCGGAGACTACTTAGGAAAATGTCGTCATCAGGAGAAACAGGACTGTCGTCCTATGGATCGAAGCGTGGAAGATCCCTTAATCAAGCAGGTAGGTTAGAAAATTTTAAAAAATAAATGGGTACTTCGGTTTTAGCTGTAGTGGGAATCAGTGAAGTTCGGAGGCAGGATGAACACGACTTCAGATCAGGTGAAGACAGAGTTATAAATACAAAATCAAACGGGAGTAATGCAGGATTAGATCTAATAAGGAATAAGAAAATAAGAATGACGGTAAGCTACTATGAGCACCATACTGGACGCATTATTTAGCAAAGATGGACACGAACCCAAGAACCAGCACAGTAGTACAGTTTTATAGCCCAGCTAGCTCTGTAGATGATGAAGAAATTCAAAAAATATATGATGAGATAAAAGAAATTATTCAGATAGTTAAGGGGAAGGAAACTTTAATTCTGATGGGGGGACTACAAATCGGTAGTAGGAAAAGGAGCCGGACGTTGTGGCCGAGCGGTTCTAGGAGCTTCAGTCTGGAACCGCGCGACCGCTACGGTCGCAGGTTCGAATCCTGCCTCGGGAATGGATGTGTGTGATGTCCTTAGGTTAGTTAGGTTTAAGTAGTTCTAAGTTCTAGGGGACTGATGACCTCAGATGTTAAGTCCTATAGTGCTTAGAGCCATTTGAACCATTAGGAAAAGGAAAAGAAGGATAAGTAGTAGGTGAATACCGCCTGACGGAAAAGGGTGAAAGACGGAGCCACATGCTAGAATTTTGTACAGAGCATAATTTAATCATCACTAACACCTGGTGTGCTCTCTCTTCTCTTATATTCAATGCTTACATCCAGGAAGCTATAGACCAAGTCCGAGAAACTACTGAGGTGCGGATCAAAATTAATGGGCAGAAGATAGACATGCTACGTTATGCAGATGATATTGCTATAGTCACGGAGACAAAAGATCTAGAGGAAGTCATCAGAATAATGGAAAAAATTCTATGCAATCAGTATGGAAAGAGAAAAAAAAGGTTAAAGTGATGGTATGCAGTACAGGAGCAGAAGAGGAACCTCTGAGAAGGAGAACTGGAAGAGAGGAGCTGGAAGTGATAGAGGAATTTACTTACCTGGAAGCAAAATCACAAGGGATGGTAAAAGCCGGAAAGAAATTGCGAGCAGAATACAAAAGGCCAAAATTGCATTTAGTCGGAGTAGGAACTTACTCACCAGGAACAACATTAGTCTGAAAATAAGGAAACGTATCATTAAAGATTTCGTTTGGAGTGTGGCCATATACGGATGTGAATCTTGGACAATTCGAATAGAAGAAAGAATACGGCTAGAGGCCCTGAAGATGTGGTGCTATAGAAGGATGATGAAGATCAGCTGGAGAGACAAAGAAACAAATGAAGAGGTGCTTAGAAGAGTACAGGAAACCAGATCTCTGTGGAGGCACATCCAAACAAAAAGGGAAAAACTTGTAGGGCACATCCTACGATTCAACATCATTGGAGCAATAGCAGAAGGAGCTATTGAGGGTAGGAATCGGCGGGGTGACCGAGGATATCATACATGAAACAGATCATGAATGACGTTGGATGTTAACACATACGTGGAAATGAAGGCAGACAGAAGAGAGGAATGGCGCCCTGCTACAAAGCAACATCAGGGTTGAACACTAAAAGAAGAAGAAGAACACCTGGTTTTAGATTCATGAAAGAAGGTTGTATATGTGGAAGAAACCTCCAGACTGTTTATGTAATGGTAAGACAGTGATTTCAGAATCAGATTTTAAACTGTGAGAAATTTGCAGGAGCAGATGTGGACTCTGATCACAATTTATTGATTGTGAAGTGCAGATTAAAACTGAAGATATTGCCGGAAGGTACGACACTTAGAAATCTGGATAAGTTTAAAGAACAATAGGTTATTGAGAGTTTCCGAAGGACCATTAGGCAACGATTGACTGAAACAGGGGAAAGGAATGTAGTGGAAGACCAATGGGTTGCATTGAGAAATGAAATAGTGAAGGCAGCAGAGGATCAAATAGGAAAAAGACAAGGCCTAGTAGATATCGCTGGATACTGAATTTAATTGCTCAAAGGAGAAAAAACATGCATTGAATGAAGCAGGCGAAAGGGAATACAAACGTCTAAAAACTGAGACTCGTAGGAAGTGCGAAACGGCTAAACAGGAAAAGCTAGAGGACAAATATAAGGTCTGAGTCGGTAAACCAGGGTAATTGAGACAAGAAACTTTAGAAACAGACACGGCCGTGCGCGCGCCTCCTGTTGTGACCTTAGGAGCAGGCGTGTTCGAACCGGCGCGACTCTTTGACAGCTGAGAAGGGGTGGAGATCCAGCCAGCAGGACTCAGCAGCAGCACGCGACTCGCATTGCCATCAGTAGAATACGGAACAGTTTGACTCGCAAGGATTGGCGGATGCTCTGAGTATAAAAAATACCAAGGCCGCAATCAGGGAAACGCAAGCCCTGTCCGCACGTTCGGGGAACCTGCCGTTGGAGTGTAACACGGATGGGTAACCACCATGGCTGAATAAACTGTCCAGAACAAATATCAAATAGTACTAAATCCAATAAAACGTGAACCCATTTACGAGTATCGTTCCGAAAGTGATGAGTCCTACTTTTATTCATGGAAACTACAGGAGATACACAAATCAGGACAGCGCAGCTAAATAGAGCAATATTTGAGCTACAGGCTGTCATTTTTCCACATACTCACCACCGATCGTTATGCACTTTTGTCAACGGTGAACCAGAGCATGCATTTCACACTTGTAAAAATCGGAACCAATTGAGGCTAACCACACGGTTCCAGCTTTGACAACAGCATCCGAGTCTTGAAAATGTTCGGCACGTAGTCCATCTTTCAGAGATGGAAGTCTGAAGGCGCTAAATCGGGACTGTGCGGCGGATGCGGTAAGACAGTCCAGTCGAATTTTGCAATGCGTTGCGTCGTCGCAAGACTGGTGTCTGGCCTGGCGATATCATGTCGCAGGTGAAAGTCGGTCTTCTTCTCTGGCCTTATCGTGCAAATTCGGGCTTTCAACTTAGTCAGTGTCGCCTTGCAGCGTCCTGGATTGACAGTTACTCCAGGACGCGCGCAGTCCGGAACCGCGCGACTGCTACGGTCGCAGGTTCGAATCCTGCCTCGGGCATGGATGTGTGTAATATCCTTAGGTTAGTTAGGTTTAAGTAGTTCTAAGTTCTAGGAGACTGATGACCACAGCTGTTAAGTCCCATAGTGCTCAGAGCCATTTGAACCATTTTACTCCAGGACATCCAAAAAAAACCACACCCTGGCTATCCCAGAATGTGCACATGGACTGTCTTTTGGATTCTGGCTCGTAGTGGTGACATCACGTCTCATCTATTGTGACGATACCATTCAGAAGATTTTCACCTTCAGATACGAGGGTGAGTCAAATGAAAACCTTAAATATTGTTTTAAATATTATTTATTGTGCAGAAGTAGTACAAAGCTGTATCAATTTTCAACATAATCTCCCCCACGCTCAATGCAAGTCCTCCAGCGCTTACAAAGTGCATAAATTCCTTTAGAAAAAAATTATTTTGGTAGTCCGCGCAACCACCCATGCACCGCGTGGCGTACCTCTTCATCAAAACCGAACTTCTTTCCTCCCATTGCGTCTCTGAGTGGTCCAAACATTTGGAAATAGCTTGGTGATGAGGAATGGCGCCATTCCTTGCTCGCTCTCTTCGTTTCCGGTTGGTGGAAGTGAACCCAGGTTTCATCCTCATTAACGATTCTTGCAAGGAAGCCATCACCTTCTCGTTCAAAGTTCTTCACAAGCATCAACACGTCATTCTCTCATTTCAGGACTCAGCTGCCGTGGCATCCATCTTGCAGACACTTTGTAAAACTGGAGCACATCATGCACAATGTGGTGTGCTGACCCATGACTAATATGTAAACATGCTGCAATGTCATGCAGTGTCACTCGGCGGTTTTGCTTCACTATGGCTCCAATTGCTGCAATGTTCTGTGAAGTCACAACTCGTTGTGTCTGACCTGGACGAGGAGCATCTTCCATCGAAGTCACACCATTTGCCAACTTCCTACGCCATTCGTAGACTTGCTGCTGTGACAAACATGCATCACCGTACTGAAACTTCATTCGTCGATGAATTTCAATAGGTTTCACACCTTCACTACAGAAAAACCGAATAACAGAACGCTGTTCTTCCCTGATGCAGGTCGCAAGTGGGGCGGCCATCTTTATACTGACACTGCGACGGTATGTGTGCATCTGCACTATGCTGCCACCTACAGGCCATTCTGCACGCTGTTTGTAGCACGCTTACCAACTTACAGGATAACGGCGCGAAATTTCGATTTGTTATTAGAAAATTAAAGTTTTCATTTGACTCACCCTCGTAGATATTGGTCCAGCAGGTTCCGACAGATTTCCATTCGATGAGCGATAACCAATACGTTTCAACATTATTTCCAAGGCATTACAGCCGATATTCAGCATTGCAAACAATTCTCTGGTCGTCATCCGCCGATCAGCACGGACGAGTTGATCAAAACGCTGTTCAACGTGCGGGATGACAGCGGTACAGGGTCGACCGGGTCGTGTTATGCACACCCTTTCCACCACCTTGAAAATGCCGAACCCGTCGCCTCACATTCCTCACGTCTATTGTGTCGTCTCCGTACATCTTTAGCAAGCGTCGATGGATTTCAGTCGGCGCAATTTCTTCGGCAGTGAGGAATTCAAACACATCGCTGTTTCATACGCGCGTCCGTATCAGACCCCAATTTGTAACACTCCACTGCTGGCGCTAACTGCCGCAGAACAACGGAACAACCTGCAAATGAAAGAGGAAGATTCAAGCTTTAGCATAACACCAACGATATATGGCGCGGACATCCAAAGCCCCCACAAGAAAATAGGAGTCATTACTTTCGGAACGACCCTCGTACTTACAGGTCAGCCAGTAACACGGTTACAAAGACAAAATTAAGGCGAGTGTGTGGGTGTAAACGCACCCTCGATACGAAGTGCAGTTTTTTGAAGTACACTACTGACCATTAAAATTGCTACGCCAAGAAGAAATGCGGATGATAAACGGGTATTCATTGGACAAATATATTATACTAGAACTGACATGTGATTACATTTTCACGCAATTTGGGTGCATAGATCCTGAGAAATCAGTACCCAGAACAAACACCTCTGGCCGTAATAACGGCATTGATACGCCTGTGCATTGAGTCAAACAGAGTTTGGATAGCGTGTACAGGTACAGCTGCCCATGCAGCTTCAACACAATACCACACATCATCAAGAGTAGTGACTGCCGTAATGTGAAGAGCCAGCTGCACGGCCACCATTGACCAGACGTTTTCATTTGGTGAGAGATCTGGAGAATGTGCTGGCCAGGGCAGCAGTCGAACATTTTCTGTATCCAGAAAGGCCCGTACAGGACCTGCAACGTGCGGTCGTGCATTGTCCTGCTGAAATGTAGGGTTTCGCAGGGACCGAATAAAGGGTAGAGCCACGGGTCGTAACACATCTGAAATGTAATGTCCACTGTTCAAAGTGCCGTCAATGCGAACAAGAGGTGACCGAGACGTGTAATCAATGGCACCTCATACCATCACGCTGGGTGATACGCCCGTATGGCGATGACGAATACACGCTTCCAATGTGCGTTCACCGCGATGTCGCCAAACACGGATGCGACCATCATGATGCTGTAAACAGAACCTGAATTCATCCGAAAAAATGACGTTTTGCGATTCGTGCACCCAGCTTCGTCGTTGAGTACACCATCGTAGGCGCTCCTGTCTGTGATGCAGCGTCAAGGGTAACCGCAGCCGTGGTTTCCGAGCTGATAGTCCATACTGCTGCAAACGTCGTCGAACTGTTCGTGCAGATGGTTGTTGTCTTGCAAACGTCCCCATCTGTTGACTCAGGGATCGAGACGTAGCTGCACGATCCGTTACAGCCATGCGGATAAGATGCCTGTCATCTCGACTGTTAGGTATTACGAGCCCGTTGGGATCCAGCACGGCGTCCTTATTACCCTCCTGAACCCACCGATTCCATATTCTGTTAACAATCATTGGATCTCGACCAACGCGAGCAGCAATGTCGCGATACGGTAAACCGCAATCGCTATAGGCTACAATCCGCCCTTTATCAAAGTCGGACAAGTGATGGTACGCATTTCTCCTCCTTACACGAGGCATCACAACAACGTTTCACCAGGCAACGCCAGTCAACTGCTGTTTGTGTATGAGAAATGGGTTGGACACTATCCTCATGTCAGCACGTTGTAGGTGTTGCCACCGGCGGCAACCTAGTGTGAATGCTCTGAAAAGCTAATCATTTGCATATCACAGCATCTTCTTCCTGTCGGTTAAATTTCGCGTCTGTAGTATGTCATCTTCGTAGTGTAGCAATTTTAATGGCCAGTAGTCTATTTCATGTTAAATGTCTTATGTATAAAATGAACTTTAAAAATTTATATCTCAACAACACTTTAAGCGATTTTCACAATCAGAATATCCATGGGTGAATCTCATTGAGCACCATCGTACTATCATAGCAGATTTTTCATAAATAATATCTATTTTGAATTATGCCTTTGAATGTGCATTTCGCGCATCAAATTTTGAAATTTCATGCAAATAATGAAGAAACATTAAAAGTAGTGGCAGTATTACGAAATAGATAGAGCTAGTTGTATATAAATGTGCTCAGTTTTAATTATTTATATTTATTAGTGACGAAATAAGGCAAAGTAGCCTTCGCCTGGGCAAAATCGTTATTTATGAACAAACTATATAAGTTAGAGAAAAACTGAGAAGGGCACCAGCAAGCTGAGGAAATCTAAGTGCAAATTCATACATGATGTATGCAACATTAAATTTACAGTTTTTAAGTATCTTATGGAAGTCGGAAACGTGTGCACTTGACACATGTCAATGCGAGGGCTTAATAGCGGCAGCCATCTTGGCGCGTAGCACTTTGGCAAGCATTCGTTCATCAGTAGCATTTCAGAAATTGAACAGACAGTAAATATCTGTGGCAGCAGGTTGCGTTTTGAGTGAGTCGAAATATTCCAAAGTGTTGAGTCGGGGACTTGTAATAGTTGCAGGTGTCACTACTCTGAAATATTTTCAACTGGTGGACTCTGAATATTTCACGCTGGCGAATACGTTCTGAATCCTACAAACTTTACAGCGATTATTTTTGTGAGTCAGCTGCACTAGGGACTTAATTGGTTTGCAGTTGTGGAACTTCAGCTTCAAAATTACAGAAAAAGAACTTTGATTGTTTTTGATGATTTTTCGAAAGTTTACAGGGACTGGAGATATTGTACCATTTCATTTAATCCCAAGTACAGTTAATAATTAATTCCATGCCAAACCATTATTAACTTGTGTTAAATGTTACGGTGATCGAATAAACTCCGTTTGTTATAATTTAGAAGGCTGTGAGAAGTGAAAATTATGTTTTTCACCGCATATTCCTGCCTGCATTTATCTGAACTTTGTGAATGCGCTTTTTAGGGTTAATGCGGCATTTGCCTTGATTGGTCCCTAGACTGTAGTGTAGCCAACACTTAAAAATCCAACCACGCATTCGGAGTCCCTGTAAACAATGACTTTCGAATTTACAATTTAGCATTTGTGCAGATGCATACGGGAGATCATTAGCCAGAATATTACTGTGTAAGTACGCTGTTTATATTTTCTTATTGGCTACGTTACGTAGCGCTCTATATGAAAATCACTGGCTGTGCTGTGTGCAATCTGTGGCTAGTTTGCATTGTTGTCTGCCATTGTGGTGTTGGGCAGCTGGGTGTGAACAGCGCGTAGCGTTGCGCAGTTGGAGGTGAGCCGCCAGCAGTGGTGGATGTGGGGAGAGAGATGGCGGAGTTTTGAAATTTGTAAGACTTGATGTCATGAACTGCTATATACACTCCTGGAAATGGAAAAAAGAACACATTGACACCGGTGTGTCAGACCCACCATACTTGCTCCGGACACTGCGAGAGGGCTGTACAAGCAATGATCACACGCACGACACAGCGGACACACCAGGAACCGCGGTGTTGGCCGTCGAATGACGCTAGCTGCGCAGCATTTGTGCACCGCCGCCGCCAGTGTCAGCCAGTTTGCCGTGGCATACGGAGCTCCATCGCAGTCTTTAACACTGGTAGCATGCCGCGACAGCGTGGACGTGAACCGTATGTGCAGTTGACGGACTTTGAGCGAGGGCGTATAGTGGGCATGTGGGAGGCCGGGTGGACGTACCGCCGAATTGCTCAACACGTGGGGCGTGAGGTCTCCACAGTACATCGATGTTGTCGCCAGTGGTCGGCGGAAGGTGCACGTGCCCGTCGACCTGGGACCGGACCGCAGCGACGCACGGATGCACGCCAAGACCGTAGGATCCTACGCAGTGCCGTAGGGGACCGCACCGCCACTTCCCAGCAAATTAGGAACACTGTTGCTCCTGGGGTATCGACGAGGACCATTCGCAACCGTCTCCATGAAGCTGGGCTACGGTCCCGCACACCGTTAGGCCGTCTTCCGCTCACGCCCCAACATCGTGCAGCCCGCCTCCAGTGGTGTCGCGACAGGCGTGAATGGAGGGACGAATGGAGACGTGTCGTCTTCAGCGATGAGAGTCGCTTCTGCCTTGGTGCCAATGATGGTCGTATGCGTGTTTGGCGCCGTGCAGGTGAGCGCCACAATCAGGACTGCATACGACCAAGGCACACAGGGCCAACACCCGGCCTCTTGGTGTGGGGAGCGATCTCCTACACTGGCTGTACACCACTGGTGATCGTCGAGGGGACACTGAATAGTGCACGGTACATCCAAACCGTCATCGAACCCATCGTTCTACCATTCCTAGATCGGCAAGGGAACTTGCTGTTCCAACAGGACAATGCACGTCCGCATGTATCCCGTGCCACCCAACGTGCTCTAGAAGGTGTAAGTCAACTACCCTGGCCAGCAAGATCTCCGGATCTGTCCCCCATTGAGCATGTTTGGGACTGGATGAAGCGTCGTCTCACGCGGTCTGCGCGTCCAGCACGAACGCTGGTCCAACTGAGGCGCCAAGTGGAAATGGCATGGCAAGCCATTCCACAGGACTACATCCAGCATCTCTACGATCGTCTCCATGGGAGAATAGCAGCTTGCATTGCTGCGAAAGGTGGATATACACTGTACTAGTGCCGACATTGTGCATGCTCTGTTGCCTGTGTCTATGTGCCTGTGGTTCTGTCAGTGTGATCATGTGATGTATCTGACCCCAGGAATGTGTCAATAAAGTTTCCCCTTCCTGGGACAATGAATTCACGGTGTTCTTATTTCAATTTCCAGGAGTGTATATTATGACTATTAAGCTGGCAGTAGTGGCGCTCGCTGTATTGCAGTAGTTCGAGTAACGAAGATTTTTGTGAGGTAAGTGATTTGTGAAAGGTATAGGTTAATGTTAGTCAGGGCCATTCTTTTGTAGGGATTATTGAAAGTCAGATTGCGTTGCGCTAAAAATATTATGTCAGTTTAGTGTTGATCAGAATAAGTAAAGCGCGAAATGTCTGAGTACGTTCAGTTCTGCTCAGCTGTTTGAAAAGCAAAGAGGTTTATCAGCACAGTAATTCATTAATTTTTGTAAGGGGACGTTTCATATGTCGACCCTTAGCCGAGGATAACTCACTGGAATCTTCTGATTTTTTCTTGTAGTTTGTGTAATTAGTGTAGATTTTGTTTATTGCTAGCGCGTAATGGTAGAGAGAATCTCCTTTGTAGTTGCAATCTTTCATTGTTGTTGTGGCATGCATGTAGATTTGCACCAAGTATTTCGCAGCTGCGCTTGCAATTAACTAGATATTATTTTCAGTGCTATGTTAATGTGTTCTCTTATTTTTGCTCTTCAAATTGTGTTTTTCTGTGTTGTCGTGTGAAATATTGTGACAATAATGGCGTGTGAAAAACGTAATACTAGGCTCCAAAGTAAACTGAGAAATGAGAGAGAAGACGACAGCAGTGTGTTAGTGCCACCATGTAATGAATTAACTAATGTTCAAAGTAGTAATTTGGTAATTGTGCATAGGGAAATGGAGCGGGCTGCAAATAATGGTGTAGGCACTGAAACAATTAGTGAACAGGAAAGCATTATCGATCGATCGGTCGGCAATAGCTCGCCTCAGGAATCCGAAATGACAGGACACAATTTCGCAAATACTGTAGATTCAGGTTTTGGGTCCTCACCGTTTTCTCAAATAAGTCAAGACACATTTTCTGCTTGTCAAAATGTGAATGTTGCCGGTGCAAATTCACTGCCGAAAAGCACTGAGGAACATGTTTCAGACACCAGTGCACTGTTATTACATTTAATGCAACAAATGGGACAAAGGCTTCAAAAGTTAGACACAATGGAACAAAATCTTCACAAGTTAGACACCACGCTTGAACAAACACGTGAAGATTTAACTACTGAGTTACATAAAATCGAATCGAAATGCCAAAAAGTCTGGAATGACGTAAAAACACAAATTTGTGAGCATTTTCAACCTATTTTTTCGCGTCATGAAAATGCATTACAGAATCACGAAGCAGCCATAAAAGAACTGCAAACTATTGTTCATGAAAATCATGAGACCTTGCAAGCTAAAATTGACTCAGTTGCATCTACTGATTCGGTTACGCAACTCGCAAAAACTCAGGAAAACTTAAAGGACACAGTAGATATGATTTCAACACAAATGGACACTCTGAAACTTGGTTCAGAAAAACACACAGTGGAAATAATTTCACTATCGGATAAAGTAGCCGAACTTTCAGATCAGTTCACTAACTTATCTACAAAGGTAGATGATGATCTGAATGACACAAGACCTGTAGCCTTCACGGACACTGAAGAGTATGAACAAATTAGAAAATTCAAACAAAATCAAAATCAAATCAATACACAGTACAAAAGAGAAATCCGGGAAGTACAAGATCAGTTGGCACAAGTAATACAAGAATTACATATCTCAGAGGACACTCGCGCTCCAGTACGGGAAGAGGGACATAGAAATACGGAGCAACCACAAAATAATAACACAGGAAACTTCGGAAATTATTAAAGAAATTGGCAAGGCGCATTGAATTTTGAAATGGAACCGCCGAAACGACGTAACAATGACCGATATGCGACTCGCCGACATGATGATTTTGACTATAAGCTGTTCTTCACTACACGTAAATTTAAAACATTTAAGAATTCTGGCAACGACATTCATCCACAAGCGTGGCTCCATCAATTCTCTCATTGTTTTCCTCCCAACTGGTCATTAGAGCACAGATTAGAATTTATGTGTGGCTATTTAGAGAATGAACCAGCTGTAAGAATGCGATCGGTCATTCACGATTGTCACAGTGAAGGAGATTTTTATCATGCCTTCCTCTCAGCATATTGGTCTCAAGCTACAAAAGATCGAGTAAAACATAACATCATAATGATGAAACATTTCGAACAATCTGAATTTTCCAGTCTTGTGAAATATTTTGAAGACATGTTGCACAAGAATCAGTACCTGTCAAACCCATACAGCCCCTCAGAACTCATCCGCATTTGCTTAATCAAACTGCCTGAACATTTACGACATATTATTTTGGCAGGACGTTGCAAAGACGACATTGAAGCTTTTCAGGGACTCTTACAGGAATTTGAAATTGACACTGACAATCGCGGAACGCGAAAACAGGAACACAACAATTACAGGTCACATCCGTCGCAATTCCAAATTGAAAGAAATAATAACTGGTCACGACAAGGCTATTCTTACAACGCAAATCGTGACCAAAACAGACACCACCCGTATGACAATCGTTGGGAGAATAATAGTTACAGAGAAAGTTCGCATTTCCGTAGTAATGAATGTGGCAGAGACAACCATAGAAACAGACAATATGGGAACCAAAATAATTATTATCAAGGGAGACAGAATAACTTCAGATGCAACGGTCCAGCGTGCAGTTACGATTCAGGGAGAAATTCTCCACCATGTGACCGACAAGAAAGAAACTATGTAATCTACCGACATGACGACAGACGATATGATCGTAATGACAAACCTGAATTGCATCAGAAATGGCGGGATTCAAACAGAGCAGGGCCCTCTCGACAAGGTGAATTTGTAGAAGTTAGTCTCCTAATCCCAATAACGATGCGCGCCAACAAAGGAACAGACAATGACTCGCACTGCAGGCAGCCGCGTGCGCCGGCTGGCTCAGAGAAAAATAACATAGACGCTAACCTTGAGAAAAATTTTAGCATTCCTCACCGACGTATACCGCATGATAATTCCGTTCAAGTTGAACCTCTGCGTACTTGGAAGAGTAAAGGTTTACACCACATTTCACATGTAAAACCGATTATTGAAAGATAATCTGCTTTTTAACTTTGTCTTTGCCATATAACTTTTCACTTTACATTACTAGTATACTTTGTCAGACTTAGAATCTGTTAACATGCAACAATGTTTGAAGTTAAATATCCAGTCAAGAACCAAGAGAACTTATTTAAACAGAAATTACGAATGCATTGTTATAGTGAACAGACGTCACAGTGTTATTGTGTGTGTACATTCTTGCTTGTTAGTTGCACGATTACGTAATGGCTATAAGGCTTACATACTTAGAACATATACTGGTAATGCTAATGAGATTTTAATGCAATATTTTGGTTTACTTGAAAATACATTCTGGATTTAAAGTACTTTCTGTGAGATACCAAATGAGACAGTGGTTAGTTTATGTGACAGCTACACGATTTTATCACGACGCTACTAATGAGTGACAATTTACAATGTTGCTTTTGCAGTGTTTCTGTTTTATATCTGCACAGTTTTTCTGAATTCTTCTGGAAGGTAAAACATGTTTTAGTAGTAACTTTTGTGGTATAGCTACAATGAGACAGCCTTTTCCGTAGCACAACAATACGTTACAGCCCAGTACTTTCTTCATCACGGCAATAAGCGTAATAACTAAGATATCCATACGCATAGCATTTCACTTTTGTTTATCATGAGGTAAGTACATTGACTTCTGCAGAACTTAGCTTTCGGAGGACGATAACCACGACACTTCCACAAAGATTATCTTACAACAAGACGCACAGTTTAGCGCTACAGTACACGTATTTGTTTGATTAATTTTGTACTTAAAACATTTATTTTTAAAGATATTTGAAGTACAATGATACAAAGGTTTTCCGTGAAACATTTCATTCCATTGCCGTAATCTGTAACACCTGAGGGTATAATTACATTAATCCTCAGGGGGTACAGCCTACTTTGTGTACCATGTGTTTGGCAAGCACAAGGAGCCCTAGCTAATATGGTATTTGCTTATACAACTTTACACATCGGTACCATATTTCCCTAACACATAAATTACACAGCTATCTGATCATTTAACTGAGAGACAAACATTTTTTTTACTACGTCAGTGACAGATATTTACGCAATTACACAGTTGGATAACTTCACACTTGTGAAATTGTAATTTGTCTGTACTTTGTGAACTGTTCATATTTTTTCAGAACCATTGTGATACTATGAGAGCTTCGGATGATATATTTGATATGGGATCATGGTTTTTATAGTACATTTGAGGTGGATGACACTGTTTAAATGGGCAGAGAATTTTTTTAGGTTTTGAAATTATTGGAGGAAGCTACGACGTTTTTGAGATTTGACTGAGGTGTTATGATGTTATTATTATGACGACGATGTGTATTATTCTGTTGAGGTATGTTTATGATCAATAAGCTGATGCCATATGAGGAATTTGATTATGCTATGTATTTATTACGATGAAATATTGAAGTGTCGTTGCAAGATTGACGTGTCGACGAAGATGTATATGTGTAATAAGGTAAGGAGTAATGAGTAGTGGTTAGGGACTCTGACTTGTGAAAAAGGATGTTGGAAACCAAGAATCGTACTTTAAGAGTTATGAAATGTATGTAAATGCGTGAATGTATTACAATGCCAACGAAAATTTTTTGGACACTGTTATATCAATAGCACTTTGTTTCTACAGATTTGTAACGCAAATTCTCGACCTGTGAAATTTTTTATATGAGACTGTCACTGTAGTGCAAACTGGTGTCGTAAATATTTCGGTAAGAAAGCCAAGTGACCTTGACGTAATGCGTCTTGAGCGGCCAGCTGTGTCAGACGCCTGGAGAAAAAGCCATTAGTGTGTGCCTTTTCAGAGGCACAGGTAGAAAAAAAAAGGAAGCCATGATCCTCGCTATTGACATTTCTTTGTCGAAAGCATCGCAAATACGACACGCTCAAACTTGAAAACATATGATTACACTGTGGAGCTCTTAATTTATGATATTTACTAAAATGCCTAATGAAATGATGAGAAACATTTTTACATCTATTTTCCTTCTAGTTGAGAGATTGCTCAATTTGTTTAATATCTAGTTTCTAGCTGCACTGCAGCATTGGTTAAAATAAAATTTTATAGATGTACTAATATAAATATTTTATGCCTACAGATACAGTAAATAATAATTTTGATGTACTTCAAAAAAAAACAAAGGAGCACAAAAAGACATTTCCCTTCACAGGAATTGCATACGGAATTTTCCTTTCAACTACTTGGTAATTTTTTTGGTAGAATAACTTCTTGTGGTGCACCACTTTAATTACATAGACATTAAGATGTGAATATACATTTCCCTTGTCTGCATTGTTGTCTTTAGTGTAATATTTTTTTCTGCTTGAGCTATGTCATGTTCAGATATAAGTTATTGCATTTGCTGCTGCTGTTTGCCAGGCATAGTGCTATTAAATTTCACTTTGTATTACGCTGTTAAGCCAGTTTTACTACGGATTTATTTTTCTTGTTTGCTGCACAGTGCCTTATATTAGTTGTAATACTGCTGCTTGGTTTGCCAATTTGCATTTTTTTGTCCTTACGGTTTGTGTTAATTTGTTATGTGCTGCTGCATTGCCTCGTCCCTTTGTTTAGTATCTGAGCTCAGTAGATTTAAGTTAGCTTAAGAGGGGGTAGACTGTATAAGAAACTAGCTATGATGGATGGGAAGAAATGCATTGAGAAGCTATAAGAAAATGGTTTGGCCAAGAAAGTAGTGTACAGTGGAGAGAAACTATTTTTGAAAGAGGATGTGAACAGAATACAGAAAGCATGCTTGGATAGGATTTTTTTGGTGGAAACAAATGTTGAAATAAGAAAAAAAAGATCTATGGAACGAAGTTTTGGGTTGGACTGCAGTACTAAATGTTACACTGAAAACGAACCTTGTCCTTTCCTTTTGTGTTATCCCACTATGTGTTTGTGTACCCTTGTGTATTTGTTTTTTTCCTATCTCTGTGTACTGTTTCATAGAATTTTTTTCTCTTCTAATACTAAGCTACATTCACTATGATGAGGAATACTGTTATCCTCAAATATAACTGGCATTAATAATATGTTATTTACTTTGTAAAGATGTTTAGACATTATTTATTCTGTTTTGTTTTAATGCTCATGTGTGAAGTTGATGTTTCAAAATTTATTCTGATCTTTTATGTCTCTACTTATCTCATAATTCCTGTAACACTGATGTTTATGTTTATTTCTATTGTTTTGTAAAGCCTGTATTACTACAAATGTTATCTGTATTATTATGTTTTTAATGATGTATTTTGTACCTTTGTTATTGTATTCTTATGTTATAAAATTGTAATTGACACAAGTTCATCAAATTAAGTGACTTGTAAGTTCCATTTCACCGCACACATTTCTGTTGGTCATACTATATGGACAATATGTGAGAAGTAGGGACTGTTAGTGTTTGCACATGTTTTAATAATTCAGCAAGGGACTGGATAACAGCATTGCTGGTTCTAAGGACAATTCCAAAAACTTTGTGAGTGCACAAGTGGTGGTTATGGACTTGCTATATTATCTGCAAGACTCTTCAATGGTGATTGTGCACCTGCACAGTCACAACAGATGGCTGCTGGCCATCTCTACAAGGACTACAGTCGGTCTGCATCTTTGATGACCCAACAATACCATTATTTCTACAAGGACTACAGTGGGTCTACACCTTTGCTGACTCGCCAGTACCATTATTTCTACAAGAACTGCAGTGGGTCTGCACCTCTGGTGGCCCACCAATACTGTAATCTCTACCAGGACTACAGTGGGTCTACTTTGTGATGACCTACCTACCAATATTCTTCAAAACTTCGAATGACTCTGCTGTGACCCATTACCTGTCTGCATGACAAGAGTCAGCACTGTCTTTCCGTTGGAAGGACAACACTACTCCTTTAAGACTGCATGGAAATCTACTACTTCCGTGTGCATTTCCTTTACTGCTCAGACTTTGAAAAAAAAAAAAACACTGTAATTTTACTGTGATGAATGATCAGGACTGTCTTTATGGACTGTGAGAAAATTTTAGCTTTTGACCAACATTGTATCAATAAGTGTGTGCATTTGATACCTTTGTTATTATAATTATGAAAAATTTTATCAAATCATTATTGGCCTCTGCCCAAAACAATTTGTAAAATTTTTTGTGGGGAGCATGGGGGCTATGTAAGTAGGCTGTTTATGTTTTCTTATTGGCTACGTTACGTAGCGCTCTGTATGAAAATCACTGGCTGTGCTGTGTGCAGTCTGTGGCTAGTTTGCGTTGTTGTCTGCCATTGTAGTGTTGGGCAGCTGGATGTGAACAGCGCGTAGCGTTGCGCAGTTGGAGGTGAGCCGCCAGCAGTGGTGGATGTGGGGAGAGAGATGGCGGAGTTTTGAAATTTGTAAGACTGGATGTCATGAACTGCTATATATATTATGACTATTAAGCTGGCAGTAGTGGCGCTCGCTGTATTGCAGTAGTTCGAGTAACGAAGATTTTTGTGAGGTAAGTGATTTGTGAAAGGTATAGGTTAATATTAGTCAGGGCCATTCTTTTGTAGGGATTATTGAAAGTCAGATTGCGTTGCGCTAAAAATATTGTGTGTCAGTTTAAGCACAGTCTTGTATAATTGTTGAAAGGGGACGTTTCAACTGAACAGGTCTTTTATCGAAGCAACAAGTGTTAGCTTCTCTTTTGTCATTTGTTACCCATAGAGTGGTACGATATACAAGCATTTACAACGAGGGGAAAGAGAGATACCGCCTGTAGGAAGACTGAAGTGGTTTTTGGAGAAAAGAGAAGCAGCTGTATGAATATTAGGCCAATACTATACAAAGAAGGGAAAGCTCAAAGGTGAAGCAGTATATTGAGGGGCTGTTCAAGCGAAATGAACTTGAAGCCAATATTGTAGGAAGAGAAGAGGATGTAGATGAAGATGAGATTGGAGATGTGATAGTACGAGAAAAATTTGACAATGCGCTGAAATACCGAAGGCGTAAAAGGTCCCTGAAGTAGACGACATTCCGTAAGAACTACTGATAGCCTTAGGAGAGCTAGCCATCAACATATATATTCCACCTGATGTGGAAGATGTATGACACAGGCGAAATAAAGTCAGGCTTGGAAAAGGACGTAACAATTACAATCGCAAAGAAAGCAGTTATGTTTGCAAAATACTAACAGGAATTCTTTAGAGAGAAATGGAGAAACTCGGGGAAGATCAGTTTGGGATCTGTAGAAATGAGGGACACGTAAGGCAATAAGGCAATACTGACCCTAGGACTTTTCTTAGCAGATAGGTTAAGGAAAGGCAGTGTTACGTTTGTAGACATGAGGAAACTTTTGACAATGTTGACTGTCATACACTCTTTGAAATTCTGAAGGTAGCAGCCTAACATGCAGGGAGTGAAAGGTTATTTACTACTTACAACTTGTACAGAAACCAGATTGCATTTATAAGCGTCGATGGACAGGAAACGGAAGCAGTGGTTGAGAAGGGCGTGAGACAGGATTGTAGCCTATCCCCAATGTTATTCAATCTGTACATTGAGCAAGCAGCAGAAAAAAACCAAAGATAATTTTAGAGGATGAGTTGGAGTTCAAATAGAAGAACTATAAACTTTGAAGTTTGCCAGTGACATTGAAATTCTGTCAAAGACAGCAAAAACCGCGGAAGAGCCGTTGAACGGCATGAACATTGTCTTGAAAAGAGGGTATAAGGTGAACGGCAAGAGAAGTAAAAAAAGGGTAATGCAATGAAGTCGAATTAAATCAGGTGATGCTAGGAGAGTTAGATTATGAAACTATACACTAAAAGTAGTAGAAGAATTTTGCTAAGATAGTTCACACAACAGTCTTTTGAAATGTGGTGCTACAGAAGAATGCTAAAGATTAGATGGGTAGATCATGAAAGAAATGGGGAGGGACTGAATAGAACCGGAGAGAAAAGAAATTTGTGCCGCAACTTGATTAAAGGAAGGGATCGGTTGGCAGGACACGTTCTGAGGCATCAAGGGATCACCAATTTGGTGCTGGAGGGAAGTGTGGGCAGTAAAAACCGCAGAGGGAGACCAAGAGGTGAATACAGTAAGTAGATTCAAAAGGATATAGGTTGCAGCAGTTATTCGGAGATGAAGAGGCTTGCACAGGATAGAGTAACGTGCACAGCTGCATTAAACGAGTCTTTGGACAGCAAAGTTATACCTCACGACAATAACTGATCTGAAGCTAGCTGTAGGTCACAGCTAAAACCGATCACTGTAGAAATAAAACGTGTAATTGTCATCAGGAACTATGAAACAAGAAAATCAATTTTTGGTCATTTGTCCAATTGGAATAAATGCCGAGATCGTCACTTCTGTACAACTCCTGTTCTGTCGACGGATTTATAATCAGTAGCTAACAGATTGTGTAACAAAGCAAACATAAGTGTTGAGTTAAGCCTTAAATTTAAATTTGTTTCATTATCAACTAGTGTATTGTGAAAGACAATTTTCTTTCAATTTTTTCCGTCATCGTCTGGCTAGTTTTGTTCGGATCATGACGATTTTTCGTCCTGTGCCAATCTGTTTATCACATGTTAACATTCCGTGCAATGCTCTCGATAATTTGCTCTGCGTGTTCTTCCAGTATCAGTCATCCTCTACAGTTTTTGCTCTCGACGGCTCCGTCTAGAAACTAATACCTGCTGTCTTTAGATACGTTTTCTACATTTCCTTTTCGCGACATTCTGCGGAGAAACTCCACGTTTCTCATTTTGTCAGTCGACATAATTTTAGGGAAACTTCGTTACGGTTCTTTTCTGATTTTGCAACAGCTCATGAATCACAGCCATTCAATGCCGTGCTCCCAACACACGTTCTCAGAAATTCGTTTCTCTGATCAAGTCCTATGTTAGGTATTATTACAATTCTTTTCTCGGGAATGCGCTCTGTGCCTGCACTAGTCTACTCCTTACATCATCTTAGCATCGTCTGTGCTGCGTTATTTTGCCTCCAGGATAGCAAAGTTCCACCACTTCGTCCACTACATGGTCCCAGGCGTTACGTTTGTCTCTAATTTCACTTCTTCTACTGCCCAATATTCTCAATGCATATTGTGCGCTCTATATTATTTTCATGCCAGTCAGCAGGTCCTGTAGTTCTTCGTTACTTCCACAGAGGATAGCAATGTCATTAGTGAAACCTGACATTAATATCGTTTCGCCCTGGATTTTAATCCCACTTGTGAATCTTGAACTTCCTTCAACGCTTGTTCAGTGTAGCGGTGAAGGTCTGCATCTCTGCTTTACGTCCTCTTCTATCACAGCGCTTCTCTCCGATCTTCCATTCTTAGTCTTGGATCTTGTACGTATTGTACATTACCCGTCTTTTCCTATAGTATATATCTATTTTTATAAGGATTTCAACGATCTTACTCCACTTTACATCGCGTAACACTTTAACTAGGTGCACAAATTTCATTAAAGTGTCTTGCGTTTTCCAGAGTCTTGCTTTCGTTATTAAGACTGAGGCCAGGTGGCCACTTTTCTTCTCCATTCTCAATATTATTCGTGTCAGGAGCCTCAGTGCATGAGCTGTCTACGTGTTCGTGTGATAGTTCTCACAATCAAATGTTCTTACTGTCTTCGAAACTGTGTGATTGACTTTTTTTCTGGAAGTCGGGTGGAATGTTTCAAGTGCCATGTAATATGAGACTAACATGTATAATCGTTTGATTGCCACTTACCCCAATGGTTTTACCGGCCGCTGTGGCCGAGCGGTTCTAGGCGCTTCAGTCTGGAACTGCGCGACCGCTACGGTCGCAAATTCGAATCCTGCCTCGGGCATGGATGTGTGTGTTGTCCTTAGATTAGTTAGATTTAAGTAGTTCTAAGTTCTAGGGGACTGATGACCTTAGATGTTAAGTCCCATAGTGCTCAGAGCCATTTGAACCCAGTGGTATTAGGAGTTGCACAGAAATTCCTCCTGTCTTCTTTGATCACAAGTCTTCCAGATCTCTCATATTTGATTCCTACAATCGACGTCTATTTCTTCCTCCATCCTGCTATCAAACAGTTTCTCTCCCAGCTACAGACTATCAGTGAACTCTTTCCACCTATCTACTCCCTCCTCTGTATTTAAGAGTGTAAATACTTTTGAAATATTGATGTTGACGTCCTTCCTTTTAAAGTTATTTTGCTAATCGTAAAACTCTGCATCTGAAGAATTAACAACAGCGCCGAAATAGCGTTACAGTATTATATAGTACTTAAATATATAGAACTCGTAACACACGCATTTGCTGCACCAAAAAGAACCTAATGTCCCATAACAACAAAAACAGTAGAAAATACCGAAAACTGCTTATGGTGACCTCTTGTGCGCGTTCCTTGATGTGATTCTAAAATCGGTCACTACACTGAAACACCGACCAGGAAACAGTATGTTTTCTAGGTACCCTGAAAATATTTTGACTGGGACAAAGATGCTAAGGCGGCTATTGACAGCAATTCCACACATTTCGAGGACAAAATGTAGCACAAACTACACTGAACTTACAGCTTTGTCTGTCGAGAAACAAAGGCGTTTTTTTTTTTACTTACAAACGATGTATTTCAGTGTCACGACAACCAAATTTTACTTTTCAGTCATGTAATCTCACATGTTTGACGCTCGCCTAGTGGCACTGAAATTGCCTTGACAGTACGAAACAAATCAGAAGTAGTATAATACTGCACCCCAAATGTCTAGGCTGCTACTCACACGTGGTATTTTTTTGATATAAACTGTGTTTTCTATAAACTGTGTCTGTTCTTTCGACAAACATTTCTTTACTATTTTTAGCTTTCTTGTACGTCCTACTCATTTTATTTCTAAAGGCAGTACGTTTTTTTTAATGTTTTTGTATTTCCTAGATACACAGTGTAGTGGGACGAAATTAAGCGTCACTCATCCACCAATGTCAGCCCAGTTTGCAGGTGACTATTAGTTTAATTTAGTTTTGTTTATGTATTTTTCTTAATATTTGTAATAGATGTGAATTATCTAAAAGTTTTGTATTTTTTTTATGTGTTTCATGTACGGAGAGGGCGGCGCAACGAACGGAGACAGCATCTTCGTTGCCGCGACCAGAGAGGAAATTGCTGGCCGCTATACGTCGCGGGTCGACAGCCAAGGAGTAACAGAAGATCCTGGAACCGAGTTGTTGCGTCGTGCTTCTAAAAAATTAAAAATGAATTTTTTGTACTCTTTTTGTACAACAATGACGTCATATAGAGCTTAATCTTATTAAAAGTCAGTCCTATTTTGCCAACGGTGAAGTTCACATCTGTATGTGTAGGAAGCTAATAAGATAGTGCATGCTACTAAAGTTGAAACACGTGTTCTGAGGATTATTTATGAAGAATTATGTGAACGGAATAATAATATATTTGACAAGATTATTGATTCTGACAGCGTTCATCGAAACTTTGAATCTCAAAGGTTTATTTAATGTGTGATTCTGATATCGATTAAATCAAGATAACGTGTGTCAATATAATTTCTGAGGAGAAACAAACGAAATTTAAATCGAAAAAGTTTACGAAAACCAATTGGCCCAAGTGATGTAATTCTTTGCATACGACTCAACTGATGTTTTACAGTTTCGTTCAAGAACCATTCTATGACAATTTAAAAAGCATATAAACCATTTTTGAAGTGGGTTGTAACTGACGTAGGTGACGAAGTCTGCACATGGTCATATATCAAACGAAAATCGGTTATAAAAAACTTACGTCGTTACACTACACCGTGGCGACCTTAGAAACGGGACTTGTGTGCAACTAAGGCACACAGGTACGAAACAAAACATCAAGAGTCCTTCGGAAGTCAACGCGAGTTTTCGTGGAGCCTTCACCACACAGCGGCGACTTCGCGGGTGTGGGCATCTGACGGAGCGCAGCCAAGCAGTACGGTCACGCAGTTGTTCCACGAGAAGGCGCATCTGTTGGGCAGCAGCTGAACGCTGCAAACCCCGACAACCTTTTTTCTCCCTAAACTAATAGGCCCAGTACTTCAGCTGCGGGGCGTTCCTCCGGCTGGTATTAGAGGGGTTGCTGAGGGCTTCGCCTGTCTACGGCGGTGCCGGGCGTGGTTGCAGCCAGTGACGTCCCCGGTTCGACTCAGCGTCCTGCCGGTTGCGGAAGCGGGGTCGCAGCATCTCAGCGGCTGCATCGACGGCTGTTACATCTGCAGCCCATAGCAGCACATTGATCATCGAGAACTACAAACTAAAATATTAGTGTCCGGTGAGTTTGTTTCAAGTTGGAAGTGGAGTGTTGTACATAGAGAGTGTGCTTTTACAGGATTGTTGATTACAAGTCTGCATGTGTAACTAGTTAATATCTTACAATAATGTCGGGAAGTGAAATGTCAGACGAAGAGCAGTCTATGTCCGATAGGAGCATGAGATCCCTTTTTAGGGCGATCGCTAAATTAAAGCAATCTAACGAGGATTTTCTAGCTGAATTAAAACAGTCTAACGAAGAATCTACTGCTAGATTAAAACAGTTTACTGAAGAATCTACTGCTAGATTGAAAGAAGAACTAAAACAGGAATTAAAACAGTCTAACGAGGAATCTACTGCTAGATTGAAAGAGGAACTAAAACAGGAATTAAAACAGTCTAACGAGGAATCTACTGCTAGACTTAAAGGGGAGCTAACAAAATCTACAGACAGGTTACAGGAACATCTTCATGAAACCAGTCGAGAATTAAGTGATAAAATAGAGTCTTCTAAAGTTGAAATGCAGGAAAAATTAGTAGGACTTAGTAATAAGATTGCTGATAATTGTAAAAGGTTAGAAGAACATATCCAGGAATCGCGCGAGGAAAAAGCTCGCATGCGAAACGATATTACTGACTTAACCGAGAGACTAGATAGGGTCAATATCTTAGTTGTAAATGAAATACAGAAAAATAACAATATGTTACAAGATGAATTTTCTATGCAAACAGAAACTGTTCGTAGAGAATTATTGGAATCTATTAAAGAGGTCTCTACCAAACCTGTAGAGATTTCTTCAATAGATAATGTAGAATTAGAGACATTAACTCATCAAGTAGAAAAGGATCATACCGAAATCGAAAACATGAAATTTTTAATTACTGAGATATGCAGTAACCTTGAGACTGCCAAAGATAATAACATTGACGAAGGTACAGAGCGTTCACATCGTGAACACAGTGAAGAATCGATATTAGCTAATCGCGTATCCAACACAGAAATGCGAATACAGGAAATTACTAAACGGTTATCGGAATTAGATAATAATGGAAACATTTCAAGTAGTAGAAGCAATAACGTAATCAGAGACAACAGTCGCATCGAATTTGCTAGCTCGGACGACAACAATATGAATAAAGAAATCACGGCAAGCCAATCCGATGCAACTCCGTCTCTGCAATCTAAACAAAATCCGACTATTTCTCTCGCAGAATGTTTGGATGACATAACGACAAATTCAAATGTAGCAAGTCGATTTCCTGTATTCAAACCAGGAAGCTGACTTCACCCTATAATCTTTATAAAAGCTTTTGAAACATCATTATCTCCTAAATGGAGTAATGAAAAACGCATTCAATTTGTAATAGGACATTTAGAAGCAGAAGCTGCGGTATGGGCAGTACTGCATAGAACTGAATTTAGGGACTGGGATGATTTTGTTAATTATTGGTCAAGAGGAAAACAACAACACTTAACTTTAGAGTTGTTAGACCCTCCTCCATATTCTAAACGGTCGGGAGGTTATAGGAATTATTTTGAATGGCATTTAAACCGTGCTAAATTAATTGAAGAACCAATTATTGAAAGTCATTTAATACGAGTCCTAATTAGTAGGTTACCGTATTATGTAAAGGAAAGAATGATAGAAAGAGAATGGTCACAGCCGTGCGAATTATTAGGATATTTAGAACAGTTAGATATACTTAATAGAGAAAGGGAAGACGAGAAACTTAGATGTGGTAGAAATGACAATCCTCGAAATAATAATAATAATTCAGAACCACGAAAAGCTAACAACAGAATCATAGCCGTTTTTGTTATATAAAACGTCAATCTAAAGATAAAGAGAGCCAACAAAATCGTGGTAATAACTCTAAAGTGCGGAAATTACACAATAATGATCATGAGATCATCCTCAAGTAATTAATGAAGGCCAAGTGGTAGGTGACGTTATCATAGAAAGTTCGGAAAACTAGTAAAGTCCTTTAGTACGGGTCAACTAAAGGGAACTGTTAGTCAAGATTATACAAGACCCAATTGCAATTTATCATTAAGCTGCCAAAAGGACGGTGACTGGCAACAAGATTTACTTCAGGAAGACAATCAGATAAGGGAGAATATAACTTCTAAACCCGTTATTAAAGGTTATATTGAAGATACCGAAGTAAATATTATAATTGATTCGGGTAGCGAAGTAAGTATTTTATCTAAAGAATTATTTCAGCTTAAAAGAAAATATTGGAATTTCCCAACCTTACCTGTAACTGGGGTGAAAATTATAGGAGTTACTGGTAAAAGAAGTCAAAATATTACTGAGGAAGTTTATTTAACTTTTGAAATTGCTAAACAATTAATTGCTCACTCTGTACTCGTCGTAGCTAACTTAAATGTGGCCATAATTTTAGGTATAGATTGGCTGTGTAAATATAAAGCTATATTAGATTTTAAAGACTCTTCCTTAACTATCCATAAGGAGACATATGCTTTTAAAGTGAGGTTTTCTAATAATCAAGTACCTGAAAATTGCTACGAATCCTTACAGATTAAGCACGCACCGACCATGAACCTATAAACAGATTTTAGTGATCTTGAGTATGCAGTATACCAATGTCAGGCTAGTAATAGTATCGAAACCGAAGTGAAAGAAAAACGTTATTCTACGAATTGTCTGTCCGAACAAGAAAAGGAAGAGTTGGAATCTTTGTTGTTAGAATTTAGAGCCGTCTTCTCAGATGAACCGGGGAGAATTAAAGATTACGTTTGTAAACTTAAGATTAAAGATCAAAAACCATTCTTTAAGAAACCTTATCATATTCCAGTACAATTCAAAGAACCGGCTAGTAGAGAAATAAGTAAGATGCTAGAACAAAACATTATCGAACGATCATGTAGCGCTTTTAACAGTCCGTTGTGGATAGTTACGGAAGCTACTGGTGGGGTACGATTGGTTCTGGATGTCCGTGAATTAAATAAAATTATAGAGATGGAAAGAGACAGACCTATTCCTATGGAGAAAGTATTTCTTAAGATTGCTGGTTCTCGTTATATGAGTACAATGGATCTAACCGCCGGCTACCATCAAGTAACATTACACCCGGATTCACGGCAATATACGGCTTTTCTTTTTGAAGGCAGATCATATCAGTTCCAAGTTTTACCTTTTGGACTTAATATATCAGTGTCAACTTTCATTAGGGCATTAGATTCTGCTTTGGGTCAGCAATTGTTACAAAAGATTATTTTATATGTAGATGATATTTTGGTAGCTACTAAAACGTGGGAAGAACACGTAACGATATTACGGGAATTGTTTAACCATTTAATTGACAGAGGAATTACTTTAAGATTATCTAAGTCTTACTTCGGAAAGGAGGAAGTGAGATTTTTGGGGCATATAGTGGACAGTAAAGGTATTAGGCCAGACCCAGCACGTATTGAAGCTATTGCTCGATGCCCGAGTCCTAGAAATCGGAAACAACTGAGATCATTCTTAGGAATGGTAGGATTTCTGAGAAGATTTCTTCCAGGGCAGGATATTGTTAATCCTAAATTACTAGATTTATTGAAAGAGAAGTCAGTATGGCTCTGGGGACAAGAGGAAGAGGAAGTTTTTAATAAGATAAAAGGAGCGTTAACCGAAGCCGAAATGTTATACCACCCAGATTTCAATCAGGACTTTGTTATGTGTACGGATGCCTCTGATTATGGTGTGTCTTGTGTAATATTCCAAGGTGATCTGACCAATGAAGAGGGATTATATCGGCCTATTGGATTCGCCAGTAGAACTTTAAATAAACATGAAAGAAATTATTTTGTATCCGAGAAGGAAGCTCTCGCAGTGGTATGGGGTTTTCAACGATTTAGAGGATTATTAATGGGAAGAAAAACAATTGTATATACTGATCATCAGGCTTTAATCTTTTTGAACAATTGTCGGTTACTTCATCATAGGCTATTACGTTGGGTATTATGCTTGCAAGAATTTCAGTACGAAATTAGTTATATAAAAGGATCTCAGAATGTAGTTTCAGATGCTTTGTCGAGGCTTCCCGTAGGAATGGAGAATATTAATATTGCAGAAGAACCAGGAACAAATTACCATGTTTATTTCCTTTTAACTAAGGAGAATGAACGTAAGGTTAAACGGATAGTAACTGCTATTAGAGGCAATCAAAGAAATTACGATCAATATAGGGACCTTATACAAAACCTTAATAATGGGGACGAAACAGTTAACACCCGGGGTGTGTGGTTATATTTTAACGACTTGTTGTATTGGAAAGCACAGAGGGAACACCAGAGATGGAAAATCTGCATTCCGAAAACTGTTGTGTACGAGTTAATTACTTATATTCATGAAGGTTACGGGCATTTTGGAATTCATAAATGTATTAAACATCTAATGAAGTATTATTATTTCAAAAATATGTCCCGTATTGTGAGAAGTATTATTAGGGCTTGTGAAACCTGTCAAAAGGTTAAAGTTAATAACAAATCTAAGCGTTATAAATTATATGCTGTAATTCCTCGAGGTTTGTGGGATCTACTGTCATTAGATCTTTTCGGCCCTCTGCCTCGTAGTTCATGAGGATTAACTTATGTGTTTGTTGTAATGGAATGTTGGTCCAAATATGTGAAGCTATATACTTTGAAACGAGCGAATACAGCAAGCGTTATACGCTGCCTCACCCGAAATTACTTTATTAACTGGGGCATTCCTAAACGACTTATGTCTGACAACGCTAGTGCCTTTATTAGTCAAAGATTTCAAGATATGATAAAACAATATGGAATCAAACATATCTTATTTCGAAATATCACCCTCAAAGTAATTTAGTAGAAAGAGTCATGAAAGAATTAGGACGATTATGTAGAACATAAACATACTCGGTGGGCCAATCTAATGCCTGAATTCGAAAAGATATTAAATGAATTGCCTCACCTAACGACGGGATTATCACCTATAGAAATTTTAGGCAAACGAATTATAGGTGAGCCTTTACTAGCTGCTCTACCTTGGTCACCGGTAAATGAGATCCAACAATGCATTCCAGACGAAAAAGTTTGCGAACAGATTGTAAAAAATGCCGAACGGAGAATTAAAAGTTATAATCAACAGGCTATAGAACCCTCATTTCAGGTAGGAGATCTTGTGTTAGTACGATCTCATCCTAAAAGTTCTAAGATCGGTAAGGAATGTAGAAAATTCTTCTTTATCTTTGAAGGTCCATATGTTGTACATAAGATTGTACATCCCAAAGCATTACTTCTTATGGAACCTTCATCAGGTGTAATTAAAGGATTATATAGTGTTGATCAAATAAAACCCTTCATTCCTAAAGAAGTTAATATTTAGTATATGTTACGCACGGAAGAGCGTTCATAGTTTATTCATGTGAAGTTTTTCGTGATGGTTACGTATTATTTTAAAGAATGAAACAGAAAGCTTAAACAAGTGTTCTACAATAATCTACTGGTACTTCAAAAAGAGAAAGATAACCAAAAGGGGGATTTATATGGAAGAAATTTTGCTCTTAGGTCAAAAGGAATTTTGCATATTTTAAATTTACTCGGATAGTAGGAACCAAAGGGGATGGTTAATAGTTTTAGGAACCATGGGCGTCCAGAGCTATATGGCTCACGAGAACAAAGCAGAGTGCCTTTAATAGAGGTTTGTAATAGTGTTAATATAGAACACACCAAACGGGGCTCTCTCGCTTGTTTCTCCTAAATAGATTGCCATTACCCAACAAGGTGTCCGAAGGTAAAGAAAGCCGTGCCGAGATTCTAAAGAAAGTTTTGCTTGACTTCTTCTTGACCTCAGGCATAAATAAGGCATTAGGGAAAAGAATGACGTAAAGTAAATAGTACCATTAGTTATTGTGAGAAACTTATTAGTAATGTACAATTTTGGAAAGAATAACTCTAGTAAGTGAATAAAACTGAAACTAATTTATCATAATTTGAACGCTCTGTCCTAATGTAACAACGTTAAAGAACGTACTAAATTAGTATTTATTAGCAACTGTTAAATGAAGAGGAGTAATCTCCATATATTCGGTTATGAATTACCATAATAGCACAATTAAGAGTAAATGACAAATAGTCACAACAATATCGTATTAAAAGGATTAAATCTATCTAAGAGCAAGGACTCTAGATTACGTAAAATGTGAGGAAAATGTATTAACATTTAAATATTGTATATTGAAAAGTTTTATTTTCGGTTAAAACCTGACAAACTGAGCTTGTGGTGGGGTATGTAGTGGGACGAAATTAAGCGTCACCCATCCACCAATGTCAGCCCAGTTTGCAGGTGACTATTAGTTTAATTTAGTTTTGTTTATGTATTTTTCTTAATATTTGTAATAGATGTGAATTATCTAAAAGTTTTGTATTTTTTTATGTGTTTCATGTACGGAGAGGGCGGCGCAACGAACGGAGACAGCATCTTCGTTGCCGCGACCAGAGAGGAAATTGCTGGCCGCTATACGTCGCGGGTCGATAGCCAAGGAGTAACAGAAGATCCTGGAACCGAGTTGTTGCGTCGTGCTTCTAAAAAATTAAAAATGAATTTTTTGTACTCTTTTTGTACAACAATGACGTCATATAGAGCTTAATCTTATTAAAAGTCGGTCCTACTTTGCCAACAGTCAAGTTCACATCTGTATGTGTAGGAAGCTAATAAAATAGTGTATGCTACTAAAGTTGAAACACGTGTTCTGAGGATTATTTATGAAGAATTATGTGAACGGAATAATAATATATTTGACAAGATTATTGATTCTGACAGCGTTCATCGAAACTTTGAATCTCAAAGGTTTATTTAATGTGTGATTCTGATATCGATTAAATCAAGATAACGTGTGTCAATATAATTTCTGAGGAGAAACAAACGAAATTTAAATCGAAAAAGTTTACGAAAACCAATTGGCCCAAGTGATGTAATTCTTTGCATACGACTCAACTGATGTTTTACAGTTTCGTTCAAGAACCATTCTATGACAATTTAAAAAGCATATAAATCATTTTTGAAGTGGATTGTAACTGACGTAGGTGACGAAGTCTGCACATGGTCATATATCAAACGAAAATCGGTTATAAAAAACTTACGTCGTTACACTACAACAGCCATTACTTGTGTATCTTGTGATCACTGTACTAATTAAGAGGGTACAGACATTTCGGCATAGTCGAATGTATTCAAGCTGCGAAACCTCAATATATCAACATTACACAAAACGATAATGAGCACAAACGCACTGGCTGCTCAGGGCTTGTCTGTGTAGTACATCTACATCTACATCTACATTTTTACTCCGCAAGCCACCCAACGGTGTGTGCCGGAGGGCACTTTACGTGCCACTGTCATTGCCTCCCTTTTCTGTTCCAGTCGCGTATGGTTCGCGGGAAGAACGGACGTCTGAAAGCCTCCGTGCGCGCTCGAATCTCTATGATTTTACATTCGTGATCTCCTCGGGAGGTATAAGTAGGGGGAAGCAATATATTCGATACCTCATCTAGAAACGCACCCTCTCGAAACCTAGCGAGCAAGCTACACCGCGATGCAGAGCGCCTCTCTTGCAGAGTCTGCCACTTGAGTTTGCTAAACATCTCCGTAACGCTATCACGGTTACCAAACAACCCTGTGACGAAACGCGCCGCTCTTCTTTGGATCTTCTCTTTCTCCTCCGTCAACCCGATCTGATACGGATCACACACTGACGAGCAATACTCAAGTATAGATCGAACGAGTGATTTGTAAGCCACCTCCTTTGTTGATGGACTACATTTTTTAAGGACTCTCCCAATGAATCTCAACCTGGTACCCGCCTTACCAACAATTAATTTTATATGATCATTCCACTTCAAATCGTTCCGCACGCATACTCCCAGATATTTTACAGAAGTAACTGCTACAAGTGTTTGTTCCGCTATTATATAATCATACAATAAAGGATCCTTCTTTCTATGTATTCGCAATACATTACATTTGTCTATGTTAAGGGTCAGTTGACACTCCCTGCACCAAGTGCCTATCCGCTGCAGATCTTCCTGCATTTCGCTACAATTTTCTAACGTTGCAGCTTCTCTGTATACTACAGCATCATCAGCGAAAAGCCGTATGGAACTTCCGACACTATCTACTAGGTCATTTATATATAGTCTTTTCCCCGCAGCTCCACTAGCGAATGCATTCAACACAGACACTGAACACACCTCCTCCTCCCCCTCTCTCCCCACCTCTTCTTCTCACCTTCTGTCCACCCCCCACCTCCATTTGTCTACATTACTGGCCATTAAAATTGCTACACCACGAAGAGGACGTGCTACAGAGGCGAAATTTAACCAACAGGAAGAAGATGCTGCGATATGCAAATGATTAGCTTTTCAGAGCATTCACACAAGGTTGGCGCCGGTGGCGACACCTACAACGTGCTGACATGAGGAAAGTTTCCAACCGAATTCTCATACACAAACAGCGGTTGAGCGGTGTTGCCTGGTGAAACGTTGTTGTGATGCCTCGTGTAAGGAGGAGAAATGCGTACCATCACGTTTCCGACTTTGATAAAGGGCGGATTGTAGCCTATCGCGATTGCGGTTTATCGTATCGCTACATTGCTGCTCGCGTTGGTCGAGATCCAATGACTGTTGGCAGAATATGGAAACGGTGGGTTCAGGAGGGTAATACGGAACGCCGTGCTGGATCTCAACGGCCTCGTATCACTAGCTGTCGAGATGACAGGCATCTTATCCGCATGGCTGTAACGGATCGTCCAGCCACGTCTCGATCCCTGAGTCAACAGATGGGGACGTCTGCAAGACAACAACCATCTGCACGAACAGTTCGACGACGTTTGCAGCAGCATGGACTATCATATCAACTCGGAGACCATGGCTGCGGTTACCCTTGACGCTGCATCACAGACAGGAGCGCCTGCGATGGTCTACTGAACGACGAACCTGGGTGCACGAACGGCAAAACGTCATTTTTTCGGATGAATCCAGGTTTAGTTTTCAGCATCATGATGGTCGCATCAGTGTTTGGCGACATCGCGGTGAACGCACATTGGAAGCGTGTATTCGTCATCGCCGTACTGGCGTACCATAGGGCGTGATGGTATGGGGTGCCATTGATTACACGTCTCGGTCACCTCTTGTTCGCATTGAAGCCACTTTGAACAGTGGACGTTACATTTCAGATGTGTTACGACCCGTGGCTCTACCCTTCATTCGATCCCTGCGAAACCCTACATTTCAGCAGGATAATGCACGACCGCATGTTGCAGGTCCTGTACGGGCCTTTCTGGATACAGAAAATGTTCGACTGCTGCCCTGGCCAGCACATTCTCCAGATCTCTCACCAACTGAAAACTATTAGTCAATGGTGGCCGAGCAACTGGCTCGTCAGTCTTGATGAACTGTGGTATCGTGTTGAAGCTGCAATGGCAGCTGTACCTGTACACGCCATCAAAGCTGTGTTTGACTCAATGCCCAAACGTATCAAGGCCGTTTTTACGGTCAGAGGTGGTTGTTCTGGGTACTGATTTCTCAGGATCTCTGCACCCAATTTGCGTGAAAATGCATGGGCAGCTGTACCTGTACACGCCATCCAAGCTCTGTTTGACTCAATGCCCAAACGTATCAAGGCCGCTTTTACGGTCAGAGGTGGTTGTTCTGGGTACTGATTTCTCAGGATCTCTGCACCCAATTTGCGTGAAAATGTAATCACATGTCAGTTCTAATATAATATATTTGTCCAGTGAATACCCGTTTATCATCTGCATTTCTTCTGGGTGTAGCAAATTTAATGGCCAGTAGAGTATCATCTCCTACTTACTTTCTCTAATCTCTTCGTCTCCTCGTCCACCTCTCTGTATCCATTTCCTACGTCCCCTCTGACCATATCTCTATCCTCCTCTCTCTGACCATATCGACCTCCCCCTCCCTCTCTCCACGTCTGCCTCTCTCTCTTCCTTTTCATCTGCCCATTACCCCTCTACAGCTTACACTTGCCTCATGTATCCCCCCCCCCTTTCTCAGTGTGGCCCAAGTAAAGCTAAAAGTTTTTACACTCCTGCTCTAGAGAATAGCGGCGACAGCCAACAGTGTGATAGTGCTGTTTATAGATCATTTATGCGCTCTGAGAACACTTTCGTTTCCACTCGCCGTCCAGTACGACGTACCTCGTTCTATTAGTCAGAACTCGATCGAGCCGATCGCCTCGTCTCGAGCGCTCGGTGAGTCAGCGAGCCGCCTCCAACTAGGAATGCAAATCGCGCAGCCCGTTACCGGATCGTCCCGTCGGCTCGTGATTAATGCAGGCGCGCTCTGGACGGTCGCTCTGTCGCTCGTTTCCCCAGCCCAGCCCTACCGCCGCGGTAGGCGAGCCGAGGCGGCGAGTGCGCATGCGCGCCGCCGCTACTCTGCATATGAGGCCGCGGCGGGCGCGCGCCGCAGCTACTGGCGACTAGGCGCTCGCCGCTGCTAGAAGCGACGCTACCAGCACCCACCGCCAGGCACCGGCCGCGACAGGGGGCTCGCCGCTGCTAGCAGCACTCACTGCCGGAAGCACCCACCGCCAGGCACCGGCCTTCTGCAAGCACTTACTGCCAGACACCACAACGCTCGGTAAGTCGCCAGAGGCCGTGGCTACGTCACTCGGTGAAGCGGATTCTGTAACGTCGACCATAACAATACTAATACTCATTTTGCTGCGTGTTTCTGTCACTGACTACAAGCAACCATACAGACTGTAACAACCCAGTGGCTTTAATTTCGATAACTCTGTTGCAAAAAGCACGGCGGTGAGGTTACAATTGTTGATTTTCAAAGGGAACGAGATACGCTTGCTACCACAAAATCAGAAAAATCGGAACTCTTTGTTGCTTGGAGAAACAAACTAAGAAGATCAGAAAAGTGAACTGGAAACCGTATTTCTCTCCAACTACCTTATTGTCTGTCACAGTGTGACAGTAGGAATTTCACACAAATCATCATTGTCATCACCATCATCATAGGCATTTACTCGTTGACGAGTATGAAATGTCTTTTGGTAGCGTTATCTGTGGATTCTTTGGTGGCTAAGTAGTCCTGTTCTGCAAAATTGGTTCAAATGGCTCTGAGCACTACGGGACTTAACTTCTAAGGTCATCAGTCCCCTGGAACTTAGAACTACTTAAACCTAACTAACCTAAGGACATCACAAACATCCATGCCCGAGGCAGGATTCGAACCTGCGACCGTAGCGGTCGCGCGGTTCCAGACTGTAGCGCCTAGAACAGCTCGACTACCTCGGCCGGCACTGTTATGTACCGCAGTAATGGCGTACCCAGTTGGTGTTGTTCCTCTCAAGATCTCTTGTTCTCTTTTGCCATCTCTCTTCCTAATCTCCTGCAATTGTCTCTGCTTTTCAAAATTAAGTGTTCCTTGGTGAACAATTTGTCGCTATTTGGGTCTATCTAGGGCTGCAGTTTCTCAATCATTTGTGTTTATTCGACATTTAACTTCAGGACATGATTTTTTTGCCCTCACTCATTCCGTTGGCCATTATCCAATTGGGAGAACATGATTTGCTTAGGGAGACGGGAGTTTGGCATGCGGAGTTGGTGTATGAGAATTTTTGCTCCAAAATTCTGTTGTTTGTTCGCCGATCCTGCCACTTTACTTTCAATATTCTCCTTAGGCAGCGTTGGTGGTATTTTTCAAAGGCCTTTGTGATTTCTGTAGATGGTCCCGGTTCCACATCCGTAAAGAAGTGTAGGCATGATAATGACTTTGAAGACTGTAAGCTTAGTTTCAGCACCCAAATAGTGGTTTTCCAACGCTCTTTTCAAAAGACGACCATATGAAGTACTTGCATACTTTATTCGGTGTTGAATTTCTGCATCTATGTTTGAATTTGGAGAAAGATGGCTTCTAAGGTATGTGTGATGTCCTTAGGTTACAATTGTTGCTTCTCAAAGGGAACGAGGTACGCTTGCTACCACAAAGTTAGAAAAATCGGAACTTTTTGTTGCTTGGAGAAACAAACTAAGAAGATCAGAAAAGAGAACTGGAAACAGTATTTCTCTCCAACCACCTTATTGTCTGTCACAGTGTGACAGTAGGAATTTCACACAAATCACCATCGTCATCACCATCATCATAGGCATTTACTCGTTGACGAGTATGAAATGTCTTTTGGTGGATCCTTTGGTGGCTAACTAATCCTGTTCTGGACCGCAGTAATGGCATATCCAGTTGGTGTTGACTGAATGATGCAACAGGTTTCTTCCTCTCAAGACCTCTTGTTCTCTTCTGCCATATCTCTTCCTATTCTCCTGCAATTGTCTCTGCTTTTCAAAAGTAAGTGTTCCTTGGTAAACAATTTGTCACTATTTGGGTCTATCTAGGGATGCAGTTCTCCAATCATTTGTGTTTATTCGAAATTTAATCACATTTTACTTGAGGACGTCTTTATATGGTTTTTTTTTGCCCTCCCTGATTCGGTCGACCATTATTCAATTGGGAGAACGTGATTTGCTTGGGGAGACGGGAGTTTGGCATGCGGCTGATGTGGCCAGTCCACCGAAGTTGGTGTATGACAATTTTTGCTCCAAAATGCTGTTGTTTGTTCGCCAATCCTGCAACTTTACTTTCAGTATTCTCCTTAGGCAGCGTTGGTGGTGTTTTTCTAAGGATTTTAAGTGGCGCCTGTAGGTGGTCCCAGTTCCACGTCCATAAAGAAGTGTAGGCATGATAATGACATTGTAGACTGTAAGCTCAGTTTCAGCACCCAAATAGTAGTTATCAAACGCTCTATTCAAAAGACGACCATATGCAGTACTTGCACACTTTAGTCGGTGTTGAATTTCTGCATCTATGTTTGAATTTGGAGAAAGATGGCTTCCCAGGTATGGAAAATACTCTACAATCTCTAGAGGTGTTCCATCAACTGTGGTAACTGGAACTGTTGCAGTGGAATTTGGGGCTACCTGATAGAGGACCTTCATTTTATCTGTGTTAAGCTCAAGACAAATAGATTTGTGTGCCAGACTGAATGCATATAGGGTAGTTTGTAACGTTATCATACACGGACTGAAATTCGATGACAGCAGCTGTGGTTATTTTGCTTTTAGCTCGGAGTCTGCCAAGGTTGAATAGCTTACCAAATAGTGAATCAAAGACAGACAAGAAATAAACCCTCGATACGATAATGAAGAGCAGCTTTAAAAATTATCCACACGCTCATAAAATAGCGTATCTCCTTCTTTCTAGCGTTTATCCCGTATCGTCAGGAGAGGCATATTAATTACTACATTTGGCAACTTTAGTGGTAGATGGTGGTCGGATGCTATTCCTCTTACCAACCTGTCACCTCCAGGACGGAATTTGTGAACCCCAACTGTCTGCTTCAATCGTTATCCCTTTTGAAAGTGTACAGACGTTTTCTGAATATTTCCTAAACCGATTCCCAGTATTCACCAATAGGGGTGTGAGAAGCCACCTAAAAACCGCATCCAGGTTGGCCGGCACACCACCGGCCCGCGTCGTTAACCCGCCTGATGCTGGCGCCTCTCCCACTCCCGAAAGCGGCGTGCTAACGGCTCTCAAAACCGTACAAAATTCGTCTACAGTTAAAATACTTGACCTTCATAACTCGTACGAAACCGAAACTAACGAGTGTCTGGAATGACGCCGAACCAACCGTCTTTGCAACAACGATCACGATACTTACGCAGCGGTAACGAGACATATTTCAGTATTATTGTGAAAGTTACTAGTTGGGAGTCACTAACTGAAATCACTCCGAAGGCGGTGCAAAAGTTTGATGGTCGAAATTCGAAGAGGCAGTCGTTAAACAGTGGATATTACCTAGTAAATTTCGAGTCTGATTTTGAAAATCAAAATTTTGCTCACACATACTCTTAGCTTTCCCACCGACAGCGCGTCTCACATGAAATCTAGAGTGTTACTCTATTATTAGATACATTACGGAAGACAAATTAGAAGCTGAACTGAGGTAATAATTTTCACTGGGGAATGAGAGCACACAAATTGCTTCTTTTCACAGCAAGATGCAAATATAATGTCTCCACTGCAATTCAGACAATCCCCTGGTTACAATTTATCGTTGCCAACTTAAAAGGTACTCACCTGTCACAAATTATCCTTTTTCAAAATAGTGCGTAGTTTGCGTAACGTCTTGTCACAATGTTCCAGTTGTGTGTCGTTAATGCAAATATCTTTTTAACTCCTGATACTGTAGCGTGCACGCTACGTTGTTAACGATTGCGTGCTTCGACTTCTTTAATAATTAATCAGACGCCAGGCGCGTAACGCTACAGCTGTCCGAAACATTAATTGCTATTCGGGCTGCAGGTTCTGTTTATTGCTGGCTCGTTGAGGGTTTACTAATTATTATTTGATTAGCAGCCGACAAACCTGCATTTCACATCGTTTATAGATAGTTGTTGATCCGTTGCTACGGCAGTGCAAAGATAACACTGAAACGCTACGTCACGACTAGCGATTATCTCTGATACACTAAATCGTATTTTCAGTTTAATTAATATTTCCTCATCTAATTATACTGCTCTAGAGACTGAAGACTCATATGAAAAAAAACGTATGTGTTGTAAAGTCAATTAACATTAGTTAATCACTCACAAACTCCGTTCAACAAAAATTCACCAAAACCAGAGACGCAATTACAGTATCTATATGCCATTGCTTTTTTGTTTCAACCTTAATTTGAATTAGTTAATGTTTGAACGACTATTTTCTCATTAGATCAATATCAATTGTTCAGAGAGACAGATCTTCAAATAAAAATAAAAATATCCATATAATAACGTCGAACACATCACAAATTTTTATTGCGTGCTATCATTATAGAAATTACTGACTCGTATAAAGACGATGAGTTAACTGATTTTGATGTTCAAATGTGTGTGAAATCGTATGGGACTTAACTGCTAAGGTCATCAGTCCCTAAGTTTACACACTACTTAACCTAAATTATCCTAAGGACAAACACACACACCCATGCCCGCGTGAGGACTCGAACCTCCGCCGGGACCAGCCGCACAGTCCATGACTGCAGCGCCTAGACCACACGGCTAATCCCGCGCGGCCATGCTCTACACTTAGCGTCACATTTCTCTAATCTAATTCCCTCATCTCGGCTAATCCCGCGCGGCGACCTTGATGTGCAATCAAACGTGCCTAGATATGAACTAAATACAGAACATAATACCAACATTGGTTTTCATTTTTTGCAATATTTCTGCATTTAACGCTGAGAATGTTAGGCCACCAGTTCTCAACCTTGTGATGTTTCTACCACAACATTTTTCGGGTCCACGTTATCCCATTATCAAGAGCTATAAAATAAGATAACCACTCAATGAATCACAATACAGGTAGTTCACGTACTGACAACCATATAGAAGTTCTACCATAATTGCGATTTATTTATTGGTTTCTTTGTTTTATAGCATTTGATATGCGATAATACTGTCCCGAAACACGTGATAAAAATATCACACATTTGACGACTGATGCTGTAACATCTTCAGTACCGATTCATGAGACACTTGTAAGTTGGCTTCACAACAGATAATTTGTTCACATGTCCAATCTCCTCTATGAACATGAAACAGACAAACCAAACCAAAACATACATTTGTAGTATTACATATCAACAGGAAGATAGATGAATAATTGTAATAATTGGTCAGTGTCGTCCTAACCGCCGTCTGCTTCACGTCTGCTGTGCAGCAAGCTACCTTAATTTAAGTATTAACTGTATTTTTCTTACTTGAAAAATGGTTGAAATGGCTCTGAGCACTATGGGACTTAACATCTGTGGTCACCAGTCCCCTAGAACTTAGAACTACTTAAACCTACCTGACCTAAGGACACCACACACATCCATGCCCGAGGCAGGATTCGAACCTGCGACCGTAGCAGTCACGCGGTTCCGCACTGAGCGCCTTGAACCGCTAGACAACCGCGGCCGGCTTTCTTACTTGTCACTTCTTCTTCCGTGTGTTTTTGCTTTTAGGAAGCTTTAATTGCCGAGTGCTATTAATAGTGTTCCATAGATTTCGTGTTTGTTTTGAATACAGTCAAAGAGAGTCCCTTTAGTCAGCCACAATGCCAGTAGTGCTAGTGTTTGTTTTCAATACAGTCCAGAGACAGGTAGTGCTATTTTCATTGTTTTCTACAAGAAGTGGCTAGCAATCGCAGTTTAGTCAATAATCAGTCGCCTTTAAAGAAATAGCAGTCTAGTCAAAAGTTGATTAACTCTCTTCAGTAAATTGATTCCTTAGGATGGGTAGAATGTGTGACTGCTGTGTACGGACGGAGGAGGAGCTGGCCACTGTTCGCGAACAGTTGAACGTGTTGATGGCCGCGGTCAGCCGTCTTCAGACTGCTGCCTCGGAGTGTAGCGGCAGTGGGGAGTCTGGTGCGTCGCATGGTACACCCCAGGTGTTACATGCTTCACCCACTGTCCCTGCTGTCGAGACATCTTCGCGGGTACTGGGCGCGGTTGGGCCACCCTCTCCCCAAGGAGAGTGGCGGGTTCAGCGGCGTTCGCGGCGCAAGAGGCGGAGGGTAAATGTGGAGACTGGCAGTGTGGCATCGACCGCTCTGCCTGTGAGTGGACATGTGGCTGCTCCTTCAGCAAGGTCCGAGCAGGCACACGGGGGGAGGGGTTTATTAGTTATTGGGAGCTCCAACGTTAGGCGGGTGATGGAGCCCCTTACGGAAATAGCGGAAAGGTCGGGGAAGAAGGCCAGTGTTCACTCTGTCTGCTTGCCGGGGGGTCTCATCCGAGATGTGGAGGAGGCCCTACCGGCGGCGATAGAGAGCTCTGGGTGCACCCGACTGCAAATTGTTGCTCATGTCGGCACCAATGACTCCTGCCGTCTGGGTTCAGAGGTCATCCTCAGTTCGTACAGGCGGTTGGCGGAATTGGTGAAGGCGGAAAGCCTCGCTCGCGGGGTGGAATCAGAGCTAACTATTTGTAGTATCGTTCCCAGAGCTCTGGTTTGGAGCCGAGTGGAAGGCTTAAACCAGAGGCTCGCACGATTCTGCGGAGATCTGGGGTGCAAATTTCTCGACCTCCGCTATCGGGTGGAGAAATGTAGGGTCCCCCTGAATAGGTCAGGCGTGCACTACACGCCGGAAGCGGCTACAAGGGTAGCGGAGTACGTGTGGAGTGCACATGGGGGTTTTTTAGGATAGAGAATTCCCTCCCTAGGCCCGACAAGACACCTCCTGAGGCGCGGCAAGGTAGGAGTAGGCAAAATGCAACAGGGAATAACAATATTAATGTGCTAATAGTAAACTGCAGGAGCGTCTATAGAAAGGTCCCAGAACTGCTCTCATTAATAAACGTTCACAACGCCCATATAGTACTAGGGACAGAAAGTTGGCTGAAACCAGACGTAAACAGTAATGAAATCCTAAACTCAGATTGGAATGTATACCGCAGAGACAGGCTGGACAGTGAAGGGGGAGGCGTGTTTATAGCGATAAGAAGTGCAATAGTATCGAAGTAAATGGACGGAGATCCGAAATGTGAAATGATTTGAGTGAAGGTCACGGTTAAAGCAGGCTCAGACATGGTAATTGGATGTCTCTATAGGCCCCCTGGCTCAGCAGCAGTTGTGGCTGAGCACCTGAAGGATAATTTGGAAAATATTTCGAGTAGATTTCCCCACCATGTTATAGTTCTGGGTGGAGATTTTAATTTGCCGGATACAGACTGGGAGACTCAAACGTTCATAACAGGTGGCAAGGACAAAGAATCCAGTGAAATTTTTTTAAGTGCTTTATCTGAAAAATACCTTGAGCAGTTAAACAGAGAACCGACTCGTTGTGATAACATATTAGACCTTTTGGTGACAAACAGACCCGAACTATTTGAAACAGTTAACGCAGAACAGGGAATCAGCGATCATAAAGCGGTTACGGCTTCGATGATTTCAGCCGTAAATAAAAATATTAGAAAAGGTAGGAAGATTTTTCTGTTTAGCAAAAGTGACAAAAAGCAGATTACAGAGTACCTGATGGCTCAACACAAAAGTTTTGTCTCAAGTACAGATAGTGTTGAGGATCAGTGGACAAAGTTCAAAACCGTCGTACATAATGCGTTAGATGAGTATGTGCCAAGCAAGATCGTAAGAGATGGAAAAGAGCCACCGTGGTACAACAACCGAGTTAGAAAACTGCTGCGGAAGCAAAGGGAACTTCACAGCAAACACAAACATAGCCAAAGCCTTGCAGACAAACAAAAATTACGCGAAGCGAAATGTAGTGTGAGGAGGGCTATGCGAGAGGCGTTCAATAAATTCGAAAGTAAAGTTCTATGTACTGACTTGGCAGAAAATCCTAAGAAATTTTGGTCTTATGTCAAAGCGGTAGGTGGATCTAAACAAAATGTCCAGACACTCTGTGACCAAAATGGTACTGAAACAGAGGATGACAGACTAAAGGTTGAAATACTAAATGTCTTTTTCCAAAGCTGTTTCACAGAGGAAGACTGCACTGCAGTTCCTTCTCTAGATTGTCTCACAGATGACAAAATGGTAGGTATCGAAATAGACGACAGAGGGATAGAGAAACAATTAAAATCTCTCAAAAGAGGAAAGTCCGCTGGATCTGATGGGATACCAGTTCGATTTTACACAGAGTACGCGAAGGAACTTGCCCCCCTTCTTGCAGCGGTGTACCGTAGGTCTCTAGAAGAGCGTAGCGTTCCAAAGGATTGGAAAAGGGCACAGGTCACTCCCGTTTCCAAGAAGGGACGTCGAACAGATGTGCAGAACTATAGACCTATATCTCTAACGTCGATCAGTTGCAGAATTTTGGAACACGTATTATGTTCGAGTATAATGACTTTTCTGGAGACTAGAAATCTACTCTGTAGGAATCAGCATGGGTTTCGAAAAAGACGGTCGTGTGAAACCCAGCTCGCACTATTCGTCCACGAGACTCAGTGGGCCATAGACACGGGTTCACAGGTAGATGCCGTGTTTCTTGACTTCCGCAAGGCGTTCGATACAGTAACCCACAGTCGTTTAATGAACAAAGTAAGAGCATATGGACTATCAGACCAATTGTGTGATTGGATTGAGGAGTTCCTAGATAACAGAACGCAGCATGTCATTCTCAAAGGAGATAAGTCTTCCGAAGTAAGAGTGATTTCAGATGTTCCGCAGGGGAGTGTCGTAGGACCGTTGCTATTCACAATATACATAAATGACCTTGTGGATGGCATCGGAAGTTCACTGAGGCTTTTTGCAGATGATGCTGTGGTGTATCGAGAGGTTGTAACTATGGAAAATTGTACTGAAATGCAGGAGGATCTGCATCGAATTGACGCATGGTGCAGGGAATGGCAATTGAATCTCAATGTAGACAAGTGTAATGTGCTGCGAATACATATAAAGATAGATCCCTTATTGTTTAGCTGCAAAATAGCAGGTCAGCAACTGGAAGCAGTTAATTCCATAAATTATCTGGGAGTACGCATTAGGAGTGATTTAAAACGGAATGATCATATAAAGTTGATTGTCGGTAAAGCAGATGCCAGACTGAGATTCATTGGAAGAATCCTAAAGAAATGCAATCCGAAAACAAAGGAAGTAGGTTACACTACGCTTGTTCGCCCACTGCTTGAATAGTGCTCAGCAGTGTGGGATACGTACCAGATAGGGTTGATAGAAGAGATAGAGAAGATCCAATGGAGAGCAGCGCGTTTCGTTACAGGATCATTTAGCAATCGCGAAAGCGTTACGGAGATGATAGATAAACTCCAGTGGAAGAATCTGCAGGAGAGACGCTCGGTATGGGCTTTTGTTAAAGTTTCGAGAACATACCTTCACCGAAGAGTCAAGCAGTATATTGCTCCCTCCTACGTATATCTCGCGAAGAGACCATGAGGATAAAATCAGAGAGATTAGAGCCCACACAGAAGCATACCGACAAACCTTCTTCCCACGAACAACACGAGACTGGAATAGAAGGGAGAACCGATAGAGGTACTCAGGGTACCCTCCGCCACACACTGTCAGGTCGCTTGCGGAGTGATGTAGATGTAGATGTAGAATGCTTTCAATACTTATAATCACTTACTGTACAATGTACGCTGCAGCGGAAAAAATTACAAGTGAAAAAGCAAACAAGAATACTGTATCATTGCAACATATAGAAAACATTTTTATATCTTTAAAACAACAGCGATGTGTATTCCGCCCACACACAGGTGGCTGTGGATGTTTGTTTGAAGACCACTTAGCTTTAAATAACCGATACAAAATAAATGAGAACAATTTTACACAGACTAGGTTTACTACCCTATGGACATTGTGACTAAGGAATAAATTTTTTTTTCTACATTTCAGGTTCAGTTCGCACATAACGTTCTCGTGTCACGTAATACAGACATAAACAAAAAGGAAAAAAAGTCAATTGTGTGACACCATACTGTATCCTCGTAAGATACACAACAGATGACCTGCCACTGTTGAGGTCACCACTGATACATATCCAACGATACTGGAACAAATACAACCCCTATTGGCTGCGACGATGCGTGTTAAGCGTCTCTGAGTTTTACGGTTGGCTTGTTTTTGAGCGTACGCCAGCGACGAAGTCATTCAAATGGAACACAGAGACGCGGTCGGTCGCGAACACTCGTTCAGAGGACGCATCCGGAAGAGAGCCAAGTAGGGTACTGAATTTTACGGTCGCCTGTCGGAAGAATATTGAACAGTAGTTCGCAAGTCGGCACTGTCGTCCAAGATCATAGCACTCATAAAAGACGAAGATTTATTCGAATCTCGTGGTATGAGTTTGTTACTGTAAGTTAATAATACCTTTCAACATAGGATTTAATAAACTAACAAAGCTATCTCAATCGATTAAGCACAGTCAACTTCCCCTAACCGTTCATAGAATAACGTAATGATGAAACAATCCGTCATCGGTAGGAAGAGCGAGTTTTTATGAGCGAACAAGAGCCTCACACACTTCATCTGGTACCGAAAATTTCATTAACTCTGCACAACTAATATGAGATTTGCGCAAATCACGAAGTATTCTTCTAACAGAATTTCAGCTTAAAATGATTTTAATCTATACAAGATGTTCCGAAGTTCCCCTTAAAAACTTCTAGGACTTGGAGAGGGGAGTGAGTAGATAATACTTAGAATAGAAACCTTGTCCGGGAATGTACCGTTTCCGTGCTAGACCCTTTTAAAACATGGTAAAGCGACCATTTTTTACAAGTAATTGATTAGGCGTTCATCACTCGTTTTACAATTTCACTCATTAATAACCAAAGAAATTGCTCGTGTACTCGTTGACGGGTTCTCTTCGACGTGATGCAGTTCAGGTCAGTTCAATTCAATTTCATTTATTATTTGGAATTTTTGACCTGTTAGCTGGAAGTTCTAAACATGTACGTATTTGTTAGTCATGGAGACGAGGTACTGTCGGAATTAAAGCTGTGAGGACGGGTCGTGAGTCGTGCTTGAGTAGCTCAGTGGATGAGCACTTGCCCGCGAAAGGCAAAGGTCCCAAGGTCCCGAGTTTGAGTCTCGGTCCGGCACACAGTTTTAATCTGTCAGAAAGTTTCATACAATGTTTGATGTTATGTATGTGTAGTAAATCATGTTAACAGCAACCATTAGTAATATTAATGCAGAAATACACTGAAGAGCCAAAGAAACTGGTACACATGCCTAATATACTGTAGCGCCCGAGCGAGCACACAGAAGTGCCGCAACACGACGTGGCATGGACTCGACTAACGTCTGAAGTAGTAATGGAGGGAACTGACACCATGAGTCAACAATCTGTAAGAGTACGAGGGGGTGGATATCTCTCCTGAACAGCACGTTGCAAGGCATCCCAGATGTAGTGACGTAACAAGACTGTTACGCCACTTGAGGTAGCCGGTAGGATAGGCACGCGTACACACACGCCAACTGGCGTCAATTCTGGAACAGGATAACTATTGAATGGTAGCAAGAAAAGTACGTAGCTGCTTTATACTTAACTTTTATTATGTGATGAATACAGCGTTCTTCTTGAGACATTTATACTATAACTCTCAAACTATGTAAGGCTAATAGCGCCTTGCTAGGTCGTAGCCATGGACTTAGCAGAAGGCTATTCTAACTGTCTCTCGGCAAATGAGAGGAAGGCTTCGTCAGTATTGTCTCTAGCAATGTCGTCATACAACTGGGCCGAGTGCTTGTTCGTATCACGAGACCTGCCTTGTGGTGGCGCTAGATCTGCGATCACACAGTGGCGACACGCGGGTCCGACATGTACTAAATGGACCGCGGCCGATTTAATCTACCACCTAGCAAGTGTGGTGTCTGGCGGTGACACCACACCAGATATGCTCAATAATGTCATGTCTGGGGAGTTTTGTGACCATCGGAAGTGTTTAAACTCGGAAGAGTGTTCCTCGAGCCACTCCGTGGGCAATTCTGGACGTGTGGGATGTCGCATTGTCCTACTCGAATTGCCCAAGTCTGTTCTAATGCACAATGGACATGAATGGATGCAGGTGACCAGACAGGATGCTTACGTACGTGCTACCTGTCAGAGTCGTATCTAGACATATCAGGCGTCCCATATCACTCCAACTGCACACTCACCACATCATTACAGAGCTTCTACCAGCTCGAACAGTCCTTTGCCGACATCGAAGTATACGGGTATGGAGACAACCTCATAAATCCATCCATGGATGGATTTATGAGGCTGTCTCCATACCCGTATACTTCAATCCGCTCGACAAAATTTCAAAAGAGACTCGTCCGACCAGGTAACATGTTTCCAGTCATCAACAGTCCAATGTCGATGTTGAAGGACCCAAGCGTAGCGTGAAGCTTTGTGTCATGCAGTCATGAAGGATACGCGAGTGTGCCTTTGGCTCCGAAAGCCCATGTCGATGATATTTCGTTGAATGGTTCGCACGCTGACACTTGTTGATGGCCCAGCATTGAAATCTGAAGGAATTTAAAGAAGGGTTGCACTTCTGTCAGCCGACCAGTGTGGCCGAGCGCTTCTAGGCGCTTCAGTCTGGTAGCGCGCGACCGCTACGGTCGCAGGTTCGAAACCTGCCTCGGACATGAATGTGTGTGATGTCCTTAGGTTAGTTATGTTTACGTAGTTCTAAGTTCTAGGGGACTGATGACCTCAGATGTTAAGTCCCATAGTGCTCAGAGCCATTTGAACGATTTGAACCACTTCTGTCACGTGGAACGATTCTCTTCAGTCGTCGTTGGTTCCGTTGTTGCAGGATCTTTTTCCGGCCGCCGCGACGTCGGAGATTTGATGTTTTACCAGATTCCTGATATTCACGGTACACTCGTGAAATAGTCCTTCGGGAAAATCCCAACTTCATCGCTACCTCGGAGATGGTGTGTCCCATCGCTAGTCCGCCGACTACAACACCACGTTAAAACTTACTTAAATCTTGATAACCTGCCATTGTAGCAGTAGTAACAGATCTAACAATTGCGCCAGACACTTGTTGTCTTACATAGGCGTTGCCCACTGCAGCGCCATATTCTCCCCTTTTACATATCTCTCTGTCCGAATAAGCATGCCTACACCAGTTTCTTTGGCGCTTCAGCGTAAAACAGCACATCTGAAAGATAAGACTGAATAAAAAAAAGCAAAATCATAAAAGTTCCAAGTGAATAACTTCCATCTTTCATTAGGAGATACGTTACCGGCAGCTTCGGAAGAGCTTAAGGTTTGCCGACTAACTACAACTATACCAGCTTTTAAACCCGTTGTTGTCAAACTATTCTACGTCACCCACACTGGTATGTGCGTGCCTCGGCAATCCTCAAGCCTACGCATACCAGTGTGGGTGGCCATAGCACTCTTTCTTTTCTTTTTATTTTACTTTTTTTTAAGTTTCTCTTAATTTAATTTATGTATGCCTATCATTATCTATAATAGTGGAAACGCTTCTCGTGACCTGCTGAAATTATTTTGATACTCAGAGTGTCCACCTTATCTTATAGACTGAAAGTTAAGCAGTTGCCTTTTAGATATCTGATGTGCTACCATACTGACTTTAGTCCGAAAGTTTTGGTCAATTAGAATGGTTTGCAGATCGCAGTCTAATTGTCTGCAGTCTCTCTCTACCTGAGAAAGGGGGCATCTGAGAACGACATGACCAGCGGAACCTTCCTCTCCTCATTCACAGAATGGTGAGCTACTATATCGCACTCGATGCAGATGTTTGGGGTATGGACCGTGACCTTTTAATAGGTGCCCCATACCTCGAGCAGGGGCAACATCGCCCAGTCTGAGCCTGTTCCTGATGCTCGGGAATATGCCTTGCAGAGCCCCTAGTGTCGCTGTCACACAGCCATCCACCTAACTTCCAGGTTCGTAAATGTATTTTATCAGTAATGTAGGTTCCTGTGATCTCGTACACACGAGCATATTGTCCACGTCCCAACCAATGCAGCACTGCCGTGTAACGACACTACAGGTGTAGCGGAGAGGCAACAGTGAGCCTCAGAAGTAGGCAGCATTGTTTTGTAGCTGCCTAGACCAAGGCAATGCGCCCAGACGCTGACAGCGAAGCCAGCTAGGGCATTGAAGATAGTTTCGTGATATGACCGCACCACATGCAACGGTAATTTATAGTCAGCAGTGCCAGTACGTGCAATAGTATGCATAATTTTGGCTGCCTCTTGAGTAACACATTTTACGTCTTCTAGAAAGTTTATTTTCTCATCTAGAAGAAAGCCTAAAGTGTACAAACAGTTCGGCATTTACAGATATTCCGTCAAACCTCAGCGAAGGATATCTGGCAAAACAGTCATCCCTTCATAAATATTGAAACGTCCCCTTAGAAAAATTATATATGACTGTGCTTAAACTGACACACAATATTTTTAGCGCAACGCAGTCTGACTTTCAATAATCCCTACAAAAGAATGGCCCTGACTAACATTAACCTATACCTTTCACAAATCACTTACCTCACAAAAATCTTCGTTACTCGAACTACTGCAATACAGCTAGCGCCACTACTGCCAGCTAAATAAAAGATTCAAACTACGGAAGGCACTAACTACTGACAGGCATAGTTAGCAAATGAAAGATTTTGATAGAGAACAAACAATGTATTTACCTTAACAGTGATGAAAAATCATAATATACATAGCAGTTCATGACATCCAGTCTTACAAATTTCAAACCTCCGCCATTTCTCTCCCCACATCCACCACTGCTGGCGGCTCACCTCCAACTGCGCAACGCTACGCGCTGTTAACATCCAGCTGCCCAACACTACTATGGCAGACAACAATGCAAACTAGCCACAGACTGCACACAGCACAGCCAGTGATTTTCATACAGAGCGCTACGTGGCGTTACCAATATAAAAACCTAAACAGCGTACTTACAATATATAAGTGCGATTGCGAACCGCTATAGTCAGTTTCTTGCTCTTGCACCAGTGCTGCATCTGAGCCAGCACATCATTCGCCTTTTACTCAAGTATTACCCTTGAGTTTGGAGATACAACTACTAGAATGTCATCCGCGTATGCGTCAATACCTCCAAAAGCATCCCTGGCTCTGAGCACTATGCGACTTAACTTCTGAGGTCATCAGTCGCCGAGAACTTAGAACTAATTAAACCGAACTAACCTAAGGACATCACACACATCCATGCCCGAGGCAGGATTCGAACCTGCAACCGTAGCGGTCGCTCGGTTCCAGATTGTAGCGCCTAGAACCGCATGGCCACTCCGGCCGGCAAAAGCATCCCTCCCGTCTAACATTTGTAATAGGGCTCGGTACTAAGATCTCAGAACAGTGGACAACTTATGGAGCTTTGAGGACAGCCCTTGGTAACCTTTTTGATTACCTTGCTCTCTCCCGCAAGTCACTGGACGCTATATCCACTACAGTAATCTACAAAGCTCTCATACAGACATTTGGTGACCCTGAGATTTCTAACGCTTCCGAATATCGCAGGCCACCAAAGATTGTCTAATGTGCCCTCGATGTGAACCATGAGCGCAACTGCATATCTCGTTGTCGAAGTTTCTACAATCTGAAGAGCTCTAATAAGTGTATCATCTATAGAATTCACTTTTCTGAATCAATAGCGACAGTGGTTTAGACGCTAGTGTTCCCCGTGCGCCTGCAACCGATCACAGAACAGACGTTCTGAACTTTGGTCAAAGCGTTTAGTAAGCAAATAGGTCTATAGATTTTCCGTAATGCTGTGTCTTCATCCTTTCCCTTTTTAATCACTACTGCTCTACCTGTTTCCCATATTGCTGGGATTATACCTCTTCGCAAGGCCTCGTTTAGTAATGCAGTCAAATATGGCACTATTAATCGACCTACCATCCACACGACCTCTGGGTAGGCGCCATCTGCATCACGTGCCTTTTCCACTTTTGAGCTTGGAAATTGCTACAGCAACGTCTTCTTGAGTGAAAGGTATCACTGGCGTCTGATTGTCGTATTCGTTATCTAGCTCACTTCCTAGTTGTGCATGTACTTTAGTATATGTGGCTGTGTTATCATCAGGAAGTAGGGTTGTTAGCAGATAATTTGTTGACTCCATCCATCCCGCCGTCACTGTGCTACCGTCCTTACGATTTGTCGACATGATAGTAAGTCCCTTAATTTCAGTCAATAATTTATATGGTCTTCCCCATATGTCAAATTGCAGCTGAATTTGTAGAAATTTCTTCCAGTGTCTTCTTTTCGTTTACTGAAGCAATGTTCTGTAGCACATCTTAATTTCCCTGTATTCATGGAGCAGTGCATTCTGATTACCCTAGAACACGTTATTAGTAGAGCAAGAGGGGCATCAGCTCAGTTTGTTAGGGTGGGTTGACTACATCAGGCACACGTATATAATCAGGAGCAAACCTATTACGCTCTTTTGATTGACAGGTCCTTAACCTGTTCTTCTGTGAAGAGGATTATGACACCCTGGGGATAATCCATCCTTTTGACTGACAGGTCCTTTACCCATTGTTTGGTCAAGTGGTTTTCCAAGAAACCCCACTGCACCCACTCCCCCTTTCGCTCCTCCTCCCCCACCCCCTGAAAACTCCTCTCGCCAATAAAATCACAGTTTTTATATAAATTTGATTGACTAATTAATTAAATCGATCAATTAATTAACTTCTCCCCCTCTGGGAAACCTCCCAGCCCACCTGGGAATTGGCCGGAAAAATACTGAGTTTATTTACCAGTTGGTGGGAGATCGATTGCAGTGTATGGAATATTTTTTAAACAATTTAGACAATACATGAATATCGTTTATTAATTTATGGGATGCTAGGTGGTGTATGGAATATAGTTCATTTATTTAGTTAAAGAACTTGGTGGGAAATTGATTGCAGTGTAAGTTCGGTAAGACATCTGATTTTATTACGAGGGTTGTCTCTCCCTGTGTAGGTGGGAGATTGAAATATCGTTAAAATATATCGACACAACGCAAAAAACGTCAAGTCAAGAACAATATCTGTGGTATCCTAGCCATTGCTTCCACCCGCCAAGTGACATGTCACTGATATCAGGTTGATAGGTTAATTAATTAAACTGATCAGGAGAGCCACTTTGCATGGCAGTAATATTTCTTTTTCAGTAATTGGATTACAGTCACCTGGTTTTTCAAATAGGAATCACAGGAGGGAAGAAGACGTTCTTTTTGAGGAACACTATGCAGAACCGAGATCTGAAGCTGACCATAGAAGAATTCTACCACCAGTAACATACATTTCGTGTACTAAATGCGCTATTAAAAACATGATCACGACTATTTTACAGTCAACCTGCATAAAAAGCGGTCTTGGTTCTACAGGCACACACAAGACTCACTGATAGTGTGACACTTTCTGGTAGAAATGCTGTCTGCGATTTGGAATCAAGTCTATCCATTCAACCACTTACTTGCGTTGGACCCTATGGAGACATCTTTTAATGACTACAGTCATTGGTGAATCATATTCGTGCCACTATCATATCTCGAAACGAGTCACCAATTTCAAACCTATCTGCTACAGTAAAATTCCAATGGGATTTTAGACGGTCCCTCTGCATATTGCAACTACTCCTCAGGCTCTGCCTCCACCCTCCCTGCAGCTTCGTCAACGTGATCGTCCAAATATAAGTCAGAACTCAACAAAAGTCAGAGAGCACTATATCTAAGAAATTAGAAATTTGGGAATTGTTGGTAAGGCTTACTTAAACTAACTTAAACTAACGTATGCTAAGGGCAACACACACTACCACGCCCGAGGGAGGACTCGAACATCCTATGGGGGGGAGCCGTGCGAACCATGACAAGGCACCTAACACTGCTGGGCTTCCCCGTATGGCCTATATCTAAGACCTTATGCCTTCTGTGGAGAAACAGGGTGAACTGGGTTAATGCTACAGGAATGTGTTTTGATCTCTAGGTGGAAATGGAAAAATGTTGTAACTTTGCCAGCCATGTACAGTGTGTAAGGCCAATGCCAAGCGAAAGCTAGTCCTGCAATATGAGGTAGTAGAAAAGACAGTACAAGCAGTTAGGGAACTGGAGGAAGGACAAGGATTTTGCTACTGCACTGTGGTATGTCTCCAAACCACATATAGGTACTGCAGTCGGAAGGAGATCTGCGTCCCTCAGGTTCCATTCATGTCTATCGCCCAAATACTCTCTATCGTCGTTATTCTGCACCATCAAACAGAGAAAAACTACAAACTGTAAAAACTCAGCTAACGTCATCCGGTAGAGAACTCGATAAGATATAAGATATATAAAAATAAATACTGCCTGCATACTGACATTGAGCGTATGTCGCGATCCTATTAAATATACAGGTATCAGTTCATTGGAGCAGGTGGCCCATTATCGAAATTGCTTCCACAGTCTAGTGCAATGTTTCATCACCTGTATTGTAGGAGGACCATATGTCACAGACTATTACTCGCAAGATAGGGGTCCTGTGTTGTTATGTGATACATTCTTTTTTTCTGCTGTAACACATCCAAGCAGTGTATGATTACAGCTACATACACCACTATCATTTTGTTTTCTCCATCAAGACTTTCTTTTTTGAGGTCTGTGTCAGTTGCCAAACGACATTAACATGTCTCAGTATGTTGGTTCTCACCAAAAACTGGACATTGCAAGTTGTAAATTATGGTGCTGCTGCTTCCATAACATGTACAGGACGACTGAAATAAAAGACAGAGGCAGTGTTTCTTACTGACAAAAAGAAATGTGGAAGACAATGCGAAATATGGAAACTGGAAGTAATATTGCAGTCATGTATGCGATCAATGTTTCAAAGGTGTTGGTGCCACCAAGACTCTCTCTCCATCATGCACAAGTGATGTCAGTCAACTATTATGTGGTAATCAACAGTGTACCAGAGAGTGGATGGGACAGAAAAGACACCATAGATGTACTGTAATAGACACCATAGTTTATAGTGTGATCAATTTTAGCAATTTTGCCAGTTTCTTTCTGTAATTTCAACGCCAAGAAATGACACGCCAGCATGCTCCCCAGTTTCTGTATCATCGCTAAACCACTCCTCCATTACTTTGTCAGTACCATTGCGAATATAGATAGATGACTTTGCAATACTGCCATACATTGTTAATTCTCATATATATATATATATATATATATATATATATATATCTCAAAGCATTACAGACAGCATCCCATATCGATCTACATATCTATATATCTCTAGCATTTCGATCATAATATGTAATTTACGATCACGATTGCCCATCTTCCCCTATAAGGATGGGACTCACAGAGCATCCTTTCATTCTTAGGATAAAGTTGGACATTGAAAGATCTCCCTGCATTGTCCCTGACCAACCCTTCCTGCAACACCGTCACCAATTTCCTTTGCAGCTGACCAGAAGTAGGAGGCTACATTCCACACCTTGTGAAGGAAAAGATCGAGCCGAGTTCGTAACTGCCATTCAGCGGAGACTGTTCCACACTAATCGTACTCACAGCGCCCATCCAGAGCACAAGATCCCTTCAGATGCGCGCATGTCGAGGAGGTTACCACCCCTTGCCAGTGTGTAGGAGATGTGAGAGTGTTGTGATGATATAACAGAAGGTTATGAAGAAGAAACAAGTGGTTTATACATGATGGCGCTCCAGACAGACGTAGTTTGGAGCATTCTACGTAACTCAACTGCGCCATCAATTCAGAGGTATTGTTCTAGTGTCTGAAGTTAGTACCAAGAAAGTATTGGTAACATTGTGGAACATAAACACATGCATTCCTAAGGCTACACGGTTCTGCACTTAAAACGTGCTATAATGCTAAAGTGGTATGCCTTCTGATCTATTAGTCACATGGAATGCAACGCAGTTAATATTCAAACATAAGAAATATATTCCTAGCACATGACTTACATTTTCCATGCAAGTTTCTCTCCGATAAACTATGGTGACAAACTGGAGTAAAGTGATAAAACTACTACCTTGCACACCAAAGAAAATATCGGTTCTTTGTAACACAATCACTGCATAGGTTTTCAGAGGTGTATGATGCAAACTGTTTGCGAAATTCAAGCCCGATTACGGTTCGAAAATTATGATATGTTCAAAACAGCCTTATAAAATTATCGTCGACAGCCGTAAATGCATACAAAGAAATAAACACCACGATCAGTAGCCAGAGGAGATGTAACAGTCTTACCGCAGTTTACCACAGGCCCTAGTAACCTTCCTCTTGCACGCAGAAGTTTTGGCCCGATGTTAGGTTGTATTGCTCACGTGCGGGATAATAATGCCGTTTAGCCTTGACGCCACGTCTCTAGAATGTCTTCTCTCTTCACTATTAAGGTGTGTACATGTAACATCAGACTACTCTTCTCCTCCACAACACGCAGTTTTATTGATTTTGCTCAGTAGTCTTTCTATGGTATTTGTCTCTAAAGTTATGTATTGTCAATCAGTTTCCGTAATTTTAATAGGATTTCACATATTTCGCGGTATTTCCCTCAATTTTACGTATCTCACTTCAATTTTTCGCGACTATAGCAGGTTTTCCTCCAATTTTATCGATTTTATGTCATCTTCCATTTTTTTCCACCGTTTTCAACATATATATGGTCATATTGCCCACATATCCATGTGCTGTTTGATTTTCTACGAGAATATTTGCGCATCTTATACACCAACCTACTAAAATATCTCAAGACTTGGCCCGCTCCCCGATGATCCACTTGCATACATTTAGGATGCCCCCTTTTTTTCAGGTAGAGAGAGACTGCAGACAATTAGACTGCGATCTGCAAACCATTGTAAGTGACCCAAAACTTTCGGGCTAAAGTCAGTATGCTAGCACATCGGATATCTAAAAGGCAACTGCTTAACTTTCAGTCTGTAAGATCAGGTGGACGGTGTGAGTATCAAAATAATGTCAACAGGCCATGAGAAGCGTTTCCTCCATTATTAGGATAGGACGAATATGAAAAGTATAGTAACAGTCGCTACGTACCTATATGAAACTCACTCGATTTACGTCCAAGATGTGGCACAGAAATTGACTCTTCGTATACATCGTCGTTGGTGTAGAGGAGGGTACCGGAACAGGTTTTCCACCGATGGACACGTTTCATCACACATTAGTTGGAACTCCTGTGATGAGTGTGGTTTGGAGAGGTTCGCTGTTAGTGATCGCAGGTAGATAGTGCTCTGAGTCACACAGAACACGCACTTGAATACGAGTCGATCGCAGATTATACCACACAACTGATACCCTCTGTGAGAACAACTGAAAAGAAATGGTTAAATGACCTGCAGCAACTTCTCCCTCTCTTCCTCCCAACCGATCACTCCACCTACTTTCTATCGTCCTTTAACGCAGATCCATGTAAGTTTAGAGGCAGATGGCTCTATTTTCCAGGAAAGCATCAAATACAGCAGTCAACCTATATGGACCACTATTACTTCAATAAACATACAGTTAAATGTTTTTTTTAAAAAAACATACAGCGACTGTTTGTTAGCTGACACCGCAGGGCTGTGATTGGCGGAGAGGACAGAGAAGCACATTGTAAATACTGTTTGTTAAGGTCTGGAACACCTAAGCAGTCCTGCACAGGGTCACACACGTGATCCATTCTGTAATTGTATACTGCACTCAACCCAGCTGGTAATACAACGCTCTTTAGCTAAGGACACTTAATAAAAATTTATAAGGCGATTGATGGTAACTTTGGGGTCACACCTGGGCGTGTGATCCGACGTATACAAATCTTTTGAATAATTTAGTGAAGCCTTCAGCTGTCATTTTCTTAATTTCCTGTACGATTGTACTATCTGCTACCAAAAAATCATCCATAAAATACTTTAAAATGGTCTAAGGCCGAAATTGTACAATCGTACAGGAAATAAAGAAAATGGCAGCTGAAGGCTTCAAGAAATCATTCAAAAAACTCATCGCAGCTGTGGACCCTATCGGATTGAAAATTATAGTATATAAATTTATTGCTTTACATTTGGTGGTCATCCACTTTAAATATTCTATTCCAACCGTCTCATCGCGGTCGACGAAAAGTGACTGTTTCGCTGGTTCTCAGTGCATCCATGTCAGCTTTTCCTCGTATTCCTCTTGCTGTCGGGTACTCGTTCCCATGTACAATAGTTGTCCTACACCAAGCAAAAAACATGCAAATGCTCTCTCAATTTCCCCGCCCGTCGGCGTATTTTCACTCACTTTATAAGCATCTTCCGTCATTTTACGTAATTTTTTCGATTTTATGAGACATCTACCCGTGTGATCTTGACATCGCTTCTCGCTCCGAATTTTAAAATTGGTTTTAGATGTAGTACAGTTACCAGCACCAAGCGCAATTCTCTATTTTTCTGGTCGGACGGCGTAGCATAGCACTGTACTGGAACGCATTCAGTCACCTCCAACCTCATATTCTATAGTTGCAGTGCGTTTGCTCTGTTTTCTGTATGTGTGTCTGTGTATGTGTCATGGATGGCTCCCATAACCAAGTCCTCTGGTGGATCCAACTTCGAACACAGAACACATCTCTGGACGTAATGAGTTGTTGATTCACATTCGAGCCCTATTCCAGACGTGACATACTGTGGATCCACCTCTGAACATTGCTCTAGATATAACGCACGGAGATCCACCTTTAGCCCCTATCCAGGATGCGCCATACTGTGAATCTACATCCCAACATCGTTCCCAATATAATGTTCAAACCCTACCCCGGACGTGGCATATTGTGATTGTGGGTCCGCCACGTGTTATATGCTCTTTTTTGAAGATTGCAGCCTACATGTACAGGAGACGATTACACTGGAAATGCAGCAAGGTAGGCAACTAAGCCATCCTAATCCGTTTTACTGATGTCCAACTCAACCCTGCTTTCCTCTGCTTGACTCCCTGTGTTACGGCCATTTCCCCTTCGATGACAATTACGTAATGGTCACTGGATGTTAGGTACTGGAGCACTTGCAAGCTACTAATCTTAGCTGCAGCCATGCGGTTTGCTAAAGTGACATCTATGTTAGTGACTACACCTGATCGTCCCTCGAATGTACTCGGCTGGCCTTCTAGATTTAAAACAATAAGGTCCAGTTCCTGCATTGCGCCCTCTAGTATCTCACCTCATTCGTCAGTTTGTCTACTGTGCCACAGAAAGGATTTTGCTTCTCCTTTGTTGCCATGAGGAGACACGCTCCTCGCCCATATTCAGAAACCGACCTGAGTTTACCTGGATCAGATGGGATGAGAGTACTACATTCATCTGCTTACTACAGTCCACTTTGTCTGCGCATCCTTCACTTCCACTGTGACCATGCACCACATTTGTCACAGCGAATTTGCTACTTCTTGTGACGTCAATGGCACACATTGCCGCTTCGTGGTCAGTAACTGTTCCCAATCCGCAGGAAAATGTGGGTGCTCATTGTTTCTACAGTATGGTTCTTGCAAACAGACTGTATCAACACTCAGCACGTCAATTAGTTTTTGAATTTCAGTCATTGCCACTTTACTTAGAGGAGCATTTACCTGTAGTATCCTTAGTATTTTACATCTTCCGAGTGAAAACAAAGCACATCGGAAAGAGGGGGCTGGGTCAATGAAAACGTGTCCATACGCTTTTACAAAATCCGAGGATAGAAGCTCAATGTCCAACGGTTCTTTTCTTCTCGTGAACGCCTGACGAAGCAGGTCACACAACGGTTTAAACTCTCTTGGCAAATTATAGGTTCTTAAACAATCCTGCCTAATGCCCCAGGCGTAAGGTAAGTAATATACTTCTCTTTGGGATGCCCAATTCTAATAATATGTCTAAGAGCAGTCTGCAGTACACTGGGATCCTCCGAACGATTTCATTGGACATTCTGGACTTCTGAATTATTATAAATTTTGTCTGCCATTGAAAATCATTTTTAGTAGGGCTCAGAATGCTAGAATTTTCGTTTTGTGTTTGATACAAGGGCCTGATTTTCACTGCACTTCACTGTTTTTGATTCTTGTACTCATCGGTATTATCATGGTCACCACGTGGAAATAGGGGAGGATCTGCAGATGACGTCGAAGCTACGTGGGTGTCTGCTGTTACTGCAGGTGCGAGCCCCATGTAGATGCGGTATCGGATTGTCCAGCTGACAAGTCGGGAAGCCTTCTTTGAACGAAGTTCACAAACTTCATCTGGTGTGATTTCGCACGTGATGATAAAGTGGCTTCTTCTCTGGAGAACAGGTCATTATGAGTTTTTTTTTGTTTTTTTTTTTTTTGTCATCAGTCTGCTGACTGGTTTGATGCGGCCCGCCACGAATTCCTTTCCTGTGCTAACCTCTTCATCTCAGAGTAGCACTTGCAACCTACGTCCTCAATTATTTGCTTGACGTATTCCAATCTCTGTCTTCCTCTACAGTTTTTGCCCTCTACAGCTCCCTCTAGTACCATGGAAGTCATTCCCTCATGTCTTAGCAGATGTCCTATCACCCTGTCTCTTCTCCTTATCAGTGTTTTCCACATATTCCTTTCCTCTCCGATTCTGCGTAGAACCTCCTCATTCCTTACTTTATCAGTCCACCTAATTTTCAACATTCGTCTATACCACCACATCTCAAATGCTTCGATTCTCTTCTGTTCCGGTTTTCCCACAGTCCATGTTTCACTACCATACAATGCTGTACTCCAGACGTACATCCTCAGAAATTTCTTCCTCAAATTAAGGCCGGTATTTGATATTAGTAGACTTCTCTTGGCCAGAAATGCCTTTTTTGCCATAGCGAGTCTGCTTTTGATGTCCTCCTTGCTCCGTCGGTCATTGGTTATTTTACTGCCTAGGTAGCAGACTTCCTTAACTTCATTGACTTCGTAACCATCAATCCTGATGTTAAGTTTCTCGCTGTTCTCATTTCTACTACTTCTCATTACCTTCGTCTTTCTCCGATTTACTCTCAAACCATACTGTGTACTCATTAGACTGTTCATTCCGTTCAGCAGATCATTTAATTCTTCTTCACTTTCACTCAGGATAGCAATGTCATCAGCGAATCGTATCATTGATATCCTTACAGCTTGTATTTTAATTCCACTCCTGAACCTTTCTTTTATTTCCATCGTTGCTTCCTCGATGTACAGATTGAAGAGTAGGGGCGAGAGGCTACAGCCTTGTCTTACACCCTTCTTAACACGAGCACTTCGTTCTTGATCGTCCACTCTTATTATTCCCTCTTGGTTGTTGTACATATTGAATATGACCCGTCTCTCCCTATAGCTTACCCCTACTTTTTTCAGAATCTCTAACAGCTTGCACCATTTTATATTGTCGAACGCTTTTTCCAGGTCGACAAATCCTATGAAAGTGTCTTGATTTTTCTTTAGCCTTGCCTCCATTATTAGCCGTAACGTCAGAATTGCCTCTCTCGTACCTTTACTTTTCCTAAAGCCAAACTGATCGTCACCTAACGCATTCTCAATTTTCTTTTCCATTCTTCTCTATATTATTCTTGTAAGCAGCTTCGATGCATGAGCTGTTAAGCTGATTGTGCGATAATTCTCGCAGTTGTCAGCTCTTGCTGTCTTCCGAATTGTGTGGATGATGCTTTTCCGAAAGTCAGATGGTATGTCGCCAGACTCATATATTCTACACACCAACGTGAATAGTCGTTTTGTTGCCACTTCCCCCAATGATTTTAGAAATTCTGATGGAATTTTATCTATCCCTTCTGCCTTATTTGACCGTAAGTCCTCCAAAGCTCTTTTAAATTCCGATTCTAATACTGGATCCCCTATCTCTTCTAAATCGACCCCTGTTTCTTCTTCTATCACGTCAGACAAATCTTCACCCTCATAGAGGCTTTCAATGTATTCTTTCCACCTATCTGCTCTCTCCTCTGCATTTAACAGTGGAGTTCCCGTTGCACTCTTAATGTTACCACAGTTGCTTTTAATGTCACCAAAGGTTGTTTTGACTTTCCTGTATGCTGAGTCTGTCCTTCCGACAATCATATCTTTTTCGATGTCTTCACATTTTTCCTGCAGCCATTTCGTCTTAGCTTCCCTGCACTTCCTATTTATTTCATTCCTCAGCGACTTGTATTTCTGTATTCCTGATTTTCCCGGAACATGTTTGTACTTCCTCCTTTCATCAATCAACTGAAGTATTTCTTCTGTTACCCATGGTTTCTTCGCTGCTACCTTCTTTGTACCTATGTTTTCCTTCCCAACTTTTGTGATGGCCCTTTTTAGAGATGTCCATTCCTCTTCAACTGTACTGCCTATTGCGCTATTCCTTATTGCTGTATGTATAGCGTTAGAGAACTTCAAACGTATCTCGTCATTCCTTAGTACTTCCGTATCCCACTTCTTTGCGTATTGATTCTTCCTGACTAATGTCTTGAACTTCAGCCTACTCTTCATCACTACTATATTGTGATCCGAGTCTATATCTGCTCCTGGGTACGCCTGTCTTATAGCTTCCTGAACGTTCAGCCCCACTTGCACGAAATAAATGTACCTCAAGATAATTTATCATGCAACACATCTTTGTCTGTGTTATTGCCCATGTAGGAAGCTCTCTTTTAAGTTCCTTTGCAACTGCTGTCTCTAATCCCTTCTCCAGTATCATGTCATCTATGAAGTTCATGAAGTCAAGATACTGCTTTTCGATAAACTCTGTGCCGGCCGAAGTAGCCGTGCGGTTAAAGGCGCTGCAGTCTGGAACCGCAAGACCGCTACGGTCGCAGGTTCGAATCCTGCCCCGGGCATGGATGTTTGTGATGTCCTTAGGTTAGTTAGGTTTAACTAGTTCTAAGTTCTAGGGGACTAATGACCTCAGAAGTTGAGTCCCATAGTGCTCAGAGCCATTTTGATAAACTCTGCAGTTATTGGTACCGGAATTTCGTCAAAATATGACACTCCTCTGCCTGCCAGTAAAATCTCCAGTTGCTGACGTCAGGCTATAGCACGAGGCCAGTTCCCTGACTGTTAAGTAAAAATGTTTCTGTGCAGCGTCATGCTCACGGTAATGATACTTCAGCGTCTCGCGTCTGCTGAACTGACGCAGTACGGCCTCTTCCAGTTCGAGTGAGCGGCGTCTCCTTGGAGCACCACAAACACTCCTGCTGATGGTGAAGGTACCGATTCTCGAAGCCGTTGCGTAATTGTGGCGGGAAGGGTACGCGATGGAGTCGGACGCTGCGGACAACGATCTCGATGAAGGCGTCGAATAGTTCTTCCATTACCGCGAACTTCATCGTGCAGAAGGATCATATGGGTGAATTCTGCAAACGTGTAATCAGCCACATTGCTCTGACACTCACAGACACGTGAACGACAGGTCAGAGATGTGGGACAGGCGTTAAACGACATCAGCCGATAACCACGACTACCCTGTTGCATACCTATGCAGAAAACATGTTTTCAAAATCCTGTAGCTACCATTTCCGGACATGGGTTCCTATTCAAAATACGAGGGTTTCCCAGAAAGTAATGCACCACACTTTCTTTCTTCAATATTTCTTTATTGAACTTAATGACAATTACACACACGAAACAATGGTGTTTTATTTACACCCCCTTTTTTTCCACGTTATTTCCATCCCGTTCTATGGCCTTTCTCCAGCACGAAACAAGGGCGTATGCCCTGTTTGTAGCAATGCTTGTCCTGGTGGCGGAGCCAGTGCTTCAATGTGTGAAATCACCTCCTCATCGTCAGCAAAATTTCTTACACGAATGGCATCCTCAAGTAGCGAATGTCAACATCAGCTCGCTGCAACATGTCAGGTGTGGCAGCTGTGGATGGTCAGGTGCGGCAGCCGGGGATGGCCTCCCCGACCGCTGCAAATCGTGGAGCTTCGCCGAACCGCCTTCTGATGACCTCACCCTCCGTGCCCAGTGATTAACTGTACTTCTGTCGACAGCAGATGCTCCATAGACTTTGCACAACCGTTTGTGAATATTCACCACAGTGGGTGAGAAATTCAATGACGGTATATTACTTGTATTGTACATCACCTACAGACGCCATTTTGAAACTGTCCTGCAACTACGCTATCTGTCGGAAGAGACGGAAACTTGGCGCGCTCACTCAGAAGACTTCAAATAATACATTCGTAACGTTTCTCATTCTTAGCTTTGTTTTCGGCTGAGAAAAAAAATGCATGCATTACTTTCTGAGCGTCATATTATGTACTTACTCCGCTCTACAAGTTGTAGAAGCCTGTAACGGGAATTGCCGAACACGCTGTATGTTAAGTAAAAATGTTTCTGTGGAGTGTCATGCTCACAGTAATGATACTTCAATGCCCCGAGTCTACTGAAGCACAACCAAGACCATTCCGTTCTATTACCTATCTCGTGGAATTGTTGATGGTTTTTCAACTAAAACGACCGTTAAAACAGTAAGAACTGCAGCTGGGTGTTGAGATGCCATGAAGTTAGCTAACGTTTCTTTATTACTTTTTAAGTTCTCGTGCGTTGGTAAAAACCTGACTTCTTACAAAAAACTGTCAGTACAAATAAAAGCAATTTTTAATCACCATTTCGGAACCTTCATCGTCAGTTTCTGGGTTTCATTAGAACACTCTGGATGGCGATTCAAGCCGAATTCGATATTGGTGACACACTCATCCTTTTTTTTCTCCCCTTTATTCTTTTTCTTTTTGTAGTTTGATGTGTTAGGGAACCTGCGAGTACGTTTCACATTGTCACTCATACAAGCACTCTGAAACAAGAAAAAACGACGAACAAATGATTAAATTTCAGTAAAATTGGCTGATATATTCAAAAGAAAGAGCTTCAGAAATTCAGTAAGTCAGTAGCTCGTTGGTTCACCTTTGGCCATTATGCAAGCAGTTATTCGGCTTGTTGTTGATTGAGAGAGTTTTGCGGTGTCCTCCTGGGGGATAAAGTGCCAAATTATGTCCAACTGGAGCGTTTGAAAGTCGAAATCCCGAGCTGGTTAGAGGTCCATGCCCATAATTCTCCAAACGTTCTCAATTGGGGAGAGATCCGGCGACTTTGCTGGCCAAGGTAGGGTTTGACAAGCACGAAGACAAGAAGTAGAAATCCTCGTCATGTGCGGGCTGGCATTATCTTGCTGAAATATAAGCCCAGAATGCCTTGCCATGAAGGGTAACAAAACGGGGCATAGAATGTCGTCGACGTACTGTTGTGCTGAAAGGGCGCCGCGGATGACAACCAAAGGAGTCCTGCTATGAAAAGAAATGGCACTCCAGACCATCACTACTGGCTGTCAGTCCCTATGGCGGTCTACACTCAGGCTGGTATCCCACCGCCGTCCCGGACGGCTCCAGAAACGTCTTTGCTGGTCATCGGCGCTCAGTTCGATGCGGGACTCATCACTCAAGACAATTTTATTCTAGTCACTGTGATTCTAGGCCGGATGTGCCCAACATCATTGCAGACGGGCTTGTTGGTGTACAGAGGTCAATGGTGGTAGGCGCAGGAGCCCCCGTGAGCTCAGACCCCTTTCTGTGGTCCTCGTGGTCACTGAAGCAGTGAGTGACTACTTCCTTCCTGACACTGTGTTCGGCCATGGTGCACCCATTTATGCCAACATAGTCGAATAGCGGCATCGCTCTTATTTAAAGGTCAAGCGATTCGCCGATTGCTCTAACTGACTTGTTACAGCTCAGCTACAAGTCTTCTCTCAAATGCTGACTTCTGCGTATATTTTTCACGAGCCTGTCGGCGAAATATAGTTACTGTCAAACTGAAACCACAGAATGAAATTCTCAAAGAGTTTATGCCCATGAACCGATATGTCACCTGTTCATTATCTTTGCCAGCTGCTCGTTGAATCTGCGCTGTACCGTTACACATTGTTGTGTACATAGTTCCGCGTAGTCAGCACGTACACAACTTTCCCACTAGAGCGCGTCCTGCTAAACACAACAGTGCAGGCGCAGCGCTCGTCCGTCTCCGCACAACGAGATGGCGCTGCCTTAGACACGGACCAAATTCTGCTTCCGCTGATCCACGTATTAATATGTAACGCAGCCAATGAGATTGCTGCTAACGTAGAACCTTTTCTCCTTGCAGATCACACTCGCGCAGTGATACCTGAACGCGCGAGGTGTTATAACGAGTGTACAGACCACCAATTAATCAGTCTACATTTGTCTGTACGAGTCTGCATTTGTCTGCACCAGTCTGTACCAGTCTGCATTAGTCTGTACCAGTCTGCATTAGTCTGTACCAGTCTATAGTCAAGTTTCAGTCTGCGCCTAATAAGATTACCATATTCCTGTACATAGCCATGAAGATAAATGTATAGACACTTTGTCAAGTATCAGAGATAAGTGAGAATAAGATTAACGTACCAAGACCAAAGGAACTTCAGATTATCAATTGTAAACAGCATCCAGAATCAAGTTACGTAATGTCTATGCTTTTTAATATTTTAGTAAATGTGTGTGATAATTAATCAAGTTCTGTTTAAAGTTGGTCACCGTCAATCTGCTCCTCTAAGTGTGCAAGTGGCATTTCTATCGTCTGACCTAACGGCAGAAGATAAACACGCCACGATAAGACCACGAGACATATTGCTGAACACTCGCCTACTTCGTTAGAGTGACAAGTCAAATAATCTGATGGTGTGCGTACCGAAGGTCTTACATTACGCACACCACACACATTCATCAATCGTCCGCCAAAGTTTACAGTTTTACACTCTCGATCGATACCTGTTTGAATATCGATTTGAGATCAGTTTGCATAACTCCTCCTCCTTTTTTAGCTTAAAGTGTGTATGCCAGTTGTTTAGATTTTCCCAACAGCCAGAGTTTACAGTGTTCTGGTTTTCCTAAAACCCACCTTGGTGTTTCCTCGGACTTGGCAGATTTCTTGACATCTGTCACTCTTCTTCTACGTGGTCGACTTCGTTCTCGTTTTTGCTGTGGTACCCACCTCAGTACTTTCTATGGCCACCTATTATCATTCATTTCTTCTAAATGGCCGCAGCAAGGGAACCCGTTTCTTTCAGTAGCTTCTGTTATGGTCCTTTTTAGGCCACTTTTTCGATTTGTTCATTGCTAGTGTAGTCTAAACTTGAGACTCTGAAACTTCGTCTCCAATTATCTATTTCCATGGATAACTGCTGAACTTTTACGTGTCTGTCTTATTTCCCAAACTTCTCACCCTTATGAGCATAAGTTTTGTATTATTGTTTTTTTATATAAACCTTTTTTAGTTTTATCCCGAAGATCGAGTTTAACTATCGAATAGCACTTTTTCTTGTCGCTTCTACATCTTCATCACTTTACCCATTCACGGGTGTAGATACAACCTACATATCATACAAAAAAATACTGAAATTCTTTCTGTGGTTTTTTAAACCCGTCTTGTCGAACAGTTAGACAGTTATCACTTGATCATTTTCGATTAATAATATAGCTTATGATCTCCCGCTGGTACTCCTATATTGTTACATTAGCTTCTTCACGTCTGTAATACTTCTTCCACGTGAACTTTAAACAACAGGAGAGCCAGTGACTTCGCTGACGAAGGCCTTTGCTAATTTGGAGTTCCTCAGATAGCTCGTAAGCCACTTTTACGGAGCTGGTGCGTCATTCCAGTTACAACACACACTGATAGTCTACAACATTACGAACATTACGACTACTGCCCAGCGCGAAATTATATCCCGCCTGCTGTCGAAGCAGGCACGTGCCGCGATACAGGAAGTCCGTACGGACATCACAAAGTTAGTTAGACGCGACGTCCCACGCTAAGACCACTGTGCAACAACAGTGGCTCGTACTCGGAACAGAGTACATGTTCCGGATGTTCTGCAGACACAGTTCTGCTGCGATATGGATAACACCTGTACCACAGTGTGCTAGTGAAAAAACAGCCCGTCAACTTGAAGCATATACTGAAGCTCCAAAAAAACGCGTATAAGCATGCGCATTCAAATTCATAAATATGTAAACATGCAGAATACGGCGCTGAGGACGGCAACGCGTATGTAAGACAACAAGTGTCTGGCGCGTTTGTTGGATCGGAATGGCATGTTATCAAGATGTAAGTGAGTTTCAACGTGGTGTTACAGTCGGCGCACGAGCGATGGGGCACAGCATCTCCGAGGTAGCGATGAGGTGGGGATTTTCCCATACGACCATTTCACGAGTGCACCGTGAATATCAGGAATCCGGTAAAACGTCAAATCTCCGACGTCGCTCCAGCCGGGAAAAGATCCTGCAAGAACGGGACCAACGACGACTATAGAGAATCGTTCAACGTGACATAAGTGCAACCCTTCCACAAATTGCTGCAGATTTCAATGCTGGGCCATCAGCTAGTGTCAGCGTGCGAACCATTCAACGAAACATCATCGATATGGGCTTTCGCAGACGAAGGCCCATTCATGTACCCTTTATGACTGCGTGACACAAAGCTTTACACCTCGTCTGGGCCCATCAACACCGACAATGGACTGCCGATGACTGGAAACGTGATACGACTCTGACAGGTGGCACGTACGTAAGCATCCTGTCTGATCACCTGCAACCATTCATATCTATTGTGCATTCCGACGGACTGGGGCAATTCCAGCAGGAAAATGCGACACCCCACACGTTCAGAATTGCTACAGAGTGGCTCCAGGAACACTCTTCTCTGTTTAAACACTTCCACTGGCCACCAAACTCCCCAGACATGAACATTATCGAGCATATCTGGAATGCCTTGCAGCGTGCTGTTCGGAAGAGATCTCCACCCTCTCGCAGTCTTACTGATTTATGGACAGCCCTGCAGAATTCATGGTGTCAGTTCCCCCCGGCACTACTTCAGACATCAGTCGAATCCAAGCCATGTCGTGTTGCTGCACCTTTGCATGCTCGCGGGGGCCCTACACGGTGTTATGGACGTGTACCAGTTTCTTTGACTCTTCAGCGTGTATTAAATACATTTAAAGTGCTGTCGTCACTGTGACGTCTATCATGAATAAACAACGTAGCGCTATGTTTCTACGTTTTGCGTATCGTTTGTGTAGGGCGAGTAGTGATTGGTATTGAGAGGTACATCTACATTTATCCTCCGCAAGCCACCCAACGGTGTGTGGCGGAGGGCACTTTACGAGCCACTGTCATTACCTCCCTTTCCTGTTCCAGTCGCGTATGGTTCGCGGGAAGAACGACTGTCTGAAAGCCTCCGTGCGCGCTCTAATCTCTCTAATTTTACATTCGTGTCCTCCTCGGGGGGTATAAGTAGGGGGAAGCAATATATTCGATACCTCATCCAGAAACGCACCCTCTCGGAACCTGGACAGCAGGCTACACCGCGATGCAGAGCGCCTCTCTTGCAGAGTCTGCCACTTGAGTTTGCTAAACATCTCCGTAACGCTATCACGGTTACCAAACAACCCTGTGACGAAACGCGCCGCTCTTCTTTGGATCTTCTCTATCTCCTCCGTCAACCCGATCTGATACGGATCACACACTGACGAGCAATACTCAAATATAGGTCGAACGAGTGTTTTGTAAGCCACCTCCCGTAAGTGAACAGAGTAGCACTACATTTTTACATAACGTCTTTGTAAGGACGTATACTAAAAACAGTGTTGTACTGTAAGGATAAACCGAATGATGTTTTGCGTTTTAAGAGTACTGATCTTTTATGCGAGAGGACGGATGCCGTAATCCACATCTGACCGACTTGGTTACATTTGGCATGGTTTCCGTAAATTATGTCACGCAAATGGCATGATGGTTCGTACCAAGAGGCCACTGCCGACTACCTGTCCAGTCTTTGTCAAACTAGACCATTAAGTATGTAGATGTCTGTACACGCCCTAATGAGCTAAAACGTTATGAGCACCTGATTAATAGCGAGCTGGACTCCCCCCCCCCCCCCCCCTTTAGAACTCAGTACTGCAGCGATTCTGCCTGGCATGGACACGATAAGTGCTTGGTACGTTTCTGGACGTATGCAGCAGATGTGTACGCACAGCTCACGAAATGCCCGTAAATTGCGGTTTGCGGGTGCAGAGTTGGTGCCTGATAGCATCCCTCACGCGTTCCATGTGGTTCAGATCAGGGATTTCGGTGCCGAATTGGCAAACGAGAGTTCATCACGAAGCTCCTCAAAAAACTGTAGCGTAGTTCTGTCTTTGTAACAGGGACAGCTGGAAGACACCAGCGCCGTGGAGAAAGGAATCAGGCTTTAAGGGATGCAGGAGCTCCGTAATCATCTTCAGATAGTCTGCAGCTGTCACAGTGCCTTCAGTTCCTACCACAGGACGGACGGACGCTGAGGTGAATGTCCCATATAGCGTAATAATGTCTCCCACCAGGCTCTGTCCGAGGCTCGGTGTACAGATCTTCCAGAAGCCTTTAACCGACTCGACCATCGACATGGGGTAACAAGAAACGTGGTTCATCCGAACGGGCGGTACGTTTCTATCGATATACTCTCCAGTCTCGATGATCCCGTGTCGACTGCAGTCGTAGCTAGTGATGCCGTTGGGTCAACATGGAAAGACATAGAAGTCGTCTGCTGTAGAGCTCCATTTTCAAGGATGGTGTGCTCAGAGGCAGTTACACCTGCACCAGCATTGCACTCACTCCGGAGATCTGCCACAGATCGCCGGCTGTACTACTTCACCAAATGAGCGAGCCTCCGACATCCACGTCCAACACCTTGTCGACCAGTCGTGGTTTCACTGCCGTTCAGCCACTTTCCACAGATGCTCACCACAGCAGCATGCGAACAGCCGACCAGTTTTGCCCTTTCCGAGACGATCGTTCCGATGCTCTGGCCTCGACAGTGAGCCCTTAGTGGGTTATGTCAGTACGTAACGTGACATTCTCCTCTAGAATTACTTTTCATCAACAGTAGTTATCGATACCAGTATTATTTTTCGAATTTTGGACAGGTCAGTATTATCTCAGTTCCTTTTCTGAAACATAGTATGTTATATTTCAAGCTAAAATTTAATAAAATGAATTACTTTATAAAACATTTTAGTTTCGATGTTATAATCGGTAAGTACTAGTTCTCAATGGAAAGTTAAAATTATTTTTTTAGAAACATTTGAAATTACGAATTATTTCCACTCTTAAAATTTCTGTTATTAATTACACAGTCCTCTCCTGATTACTATGTTTACTTCTGGATTCATTTATGAAATAATAATCGAAATTAATAATTTAACGAAAGCTAGTATGAATTCATTTGTTAGGGAAAATTGTAAACCCTTTGGAATATTGTTATTTCCGCAGAGTGTGAGAGTCGTAAGCTTGCCTCTGATGTGATCGGACATATTTCTGTATAATAGCTGCGAACAATGTAATTTCGACTTTGTTAATGTGAAAAATCAAAATAGCGTTTGATATAATAAAATGTGAGAAAATCTGTGGAAAATATATTTACGTAAAAAAATATGCTGCAGCAATTGTCTTCCAATTCATTTAGTTCACACCAACCCTGAGGACATGATGTTAGATTTTCAACTCAAAGAATGAGACCCCTAGACGAGAAGAACTGGAGCCATCTCAACATGACAGGCTAACTAAACTTGAAAATTTATTGTAATCTTCGCTCTTCTCAAATCTTCATAAAAGATTTTGTTTAGTAATTGCTTGGGCTGGGACAATAGATGGAAGAACGAAGGAGGGGGAGATAACAAGGGCATTCCTTCGTTTAGTATCCATGTTTCTGCTAGAATGCTTCCACTTTCGTCTTTGCGTCGCTTGTATACGAGCCCACTTCAAAAAGAAAGCTACGGAGTATTACGGCAGGCGAACTAACTTGGATTGAATGCTGCACTACACTTCAAAGCGACACAGATACATGGCACTATTTTTCAACACTTCACCAAATCTCTGTAACTAACTGTCGAAACATTCTACTGTCTTTCGATTCGTCGACGATAGAAATTCGGTCCTTCGTTACGGAGCCGTTCGAGAAGCGCTGTGTGAACTTCCTCATGGTTGGAAAGTATCTCCGCTCCCGAGATATTATTTCGGCTTGTCGAAAAGACGGAAACCCCGTGTTGCTAGATCTAGACTTCCCTGTCAGCATCACGCACCTCTGTGCGGCCTCGGTCGCACTGTTGGCTTACGTTTCACTACGCCTGGGCGCGATGCTGCGTTTGGTCCGTACACTGCCAGAATTTCACGATAAATCTCTGTGAAATTTATTCCTTTTGACTACAAGAACCGTACTGTAATCTACTTGAGTACTCTGCAATGCACAAGTGCCCGGCAGAAGGTTCATCGAACCACCTTCAAGATATTCTCTACCGTTCCTCTCTCGAACGGCTCGCGGGAAAACGAGAGCTTACCAGGTGTAGAAGTATGAAACCGGAGATTGGTTGTCTGAAACTGATAAACTATACTTTATTCAAAATAATCTCCATTGCTATTTATACATGTCTCTCACCTCTCCGGTAGGCTACGAATGGCACACCAAAAAATAGTTCTTTTGGAGCGAACCAGTCAGCGAGCCATTTTCGTACGTTTTCATACGAATTGAAGTGTTGTTCAGCGAGACCGTGTCCCAGCGATGCAAATAGAGTCTGGAAAATAAGCCGCTTGCCCTAGTATTTACCAACTGAACGATTCGATCGCTTCCCTGACCCGTTTTGCTGTCTGTGATGGGGCCTTATCGTGGAGCAATATAACTTTGTGTTGCCTTTTTCCATATTCCGATTGTTTTTCACGTAATTCTCAATTTCAATCGATCATTTGCTGTTGGTAGCGATCAGTGTAAACGGTGTCACTAGGTTTTAGCAGCTCATAATAGATGAAACCCTTCCGATCCCACCAAACACGTAGCATTGTCTTCTTTCCAAAGCAATTTGGGCTTGCAGCGGATGTCGATGGTTTGACTGGATTCACCCATGATTTATGGCACTTAGAATTCTCAAAATATATCCATTTTTCATCACCTGTTACTATTCAATGCAGAAACGACTTTTCATGGCGTGCAGCATTTCACAAGTGATCTTTCGATTTGGCTGCTGTCTTCAGTTCAATTCATGCGGAACCCATTTTCCCATTTTCTGGACCTTTCCCATAGTTTTCAACCGAAGAGAAACAGCTTTCTGCGTCACATTCAATTGTTCCGCGAGTTTCTGTTGAGTTGAGTATCATCTTCATCCAAGCCGGCATGTGTGGCCGAGCGGCTCTTGGCGCTTCAGTCTGGAACCGCGCGGTCGCTACGGTCGCAGTTTCGAATCCTGCCTCGGGCATGGATGTGTGTGACGTTCTTAGGTTAGTTAGGTTTAAGTAGTTCTACGATATAGGGGACTGATGACCTCAGATGTTAAGTCCCATAGTGCTCAGAGCCATTTCTTCATCCAATAAGGCCTGCAATTCGTTGTCTTCGAACTTTTTCCGTGGTTTCCTGCGCTCGTCGTTTCCCACATCAAAACCATTACTTTTGAATTTTTTAACCACTCAAAACATTGCGTTTTCCCAAGAGCATGTTCGCCGGAAGCTTCGACAAGCATTCGATGCAATTCTGCAGCAGTTTTCTTAAAATGATAACAGAAAACGGATGCTGTTCGCAAATTGTAGTTCGTAGGCACAAAAGTCGACTCGTTTACATGTTTGAAGAAGATGCAGATGTATGAAACTTGGGTTACTGGGTGCTGACATTCGTCGTCAACCGTTACACGGGCCCTACACTGACGACTGGCACAATCTATAGGCAAATTCCAGTTTCATACTTCTACTTCTGGTAAATCTTCAAGTGTCAGCTCTGCTTTCTCTTATTTTATCATGATCACCATTTCTCCCTGTGTAGCTGGGTACGAACAGAATATTTTCGTAAACGGAGGAGAATGTTGGTGACTGAAATTTTATGAGAAAATACTACAGCAACGAAAAACGCCTTTGTTTCAGTGATTACTGCCCCAGTTCATGCATTGCGTCTGTAGCACTCTCTCCACTATTTAGCGAGAATACAAAACGAACTGCCCTCCTTTGAACCTTGTCTATGTCAGTCCCATCTGATGTCCATCCCACAGCGCGTAACAGTACTCTAGAGGAGGGCGGAGCAGCACGGTGTAAGCAGTCTCTTTATTAGACTATTGCACTTTCTAAGTGTTCTGCCAATAAATCACAGTCTGTGGTTTGCGTTGCCACATTATCTATATTATGGAACCAATTTAAGTACTTCGTAATTGTAATCCACATCCCGCATTGTTCAGCTTTCGGGTACCTATACTGAAGAACCAAAGAAACAGGTACACCTGCCTCATATCATGTAGGGCCCCCGCGAGGTCACAGAAGTTCCGCAACACGACGTCACATGTCCTCCAATAATGTCTGAAGTAATACTCGAGGGAACCGATGCCATGCATTCTGCAGGGCTGCCCATAAATCCGTAAGAGTACGAGAAAGTTGCGGAAGGGTTGCACTTCCGTCATGCTGAACGTTGCTCTTCTGTCGTCGTTGGTCTACATCTACATCTACATTTATACTCCGCAAGCCACCCAACGGTGTGTGGCGGAGGGCACTTTACGTGCCACTGTCATTACCTCCCTTTCCTGTTCCAGTCGCGTATGGTTCGCGGGAAGAACGACTGTCTGAAAGCCTCCGTGCGCGCTCTAATCTCTCTAATTTTACATTCGTGATCTCCTCGGGAGGTATAAGTAGGGGGAAGCAATATATTCGATACCTCATCCAGAAACGCACCCTCTCGAAACCTGGCGAGCAAGCTACACCGCGATGCAGAGCGCCTCTCTTGCAGAGTCTGCCACTTGAGTTTATTAAACATCTCCGTAACGCTATCACGGTTACCAAATAACCCTGTGACGAAACGCGCCGCTCTTCTTTGGATCTTCTCTATCTCCTCCGTCAAACCGATCTGGTACGGATCCCACACTGATGAGCAATACTCAAGTATAGGTCGAACGAGTGTTTTGTAAGCCACCTCCTTTAATGATGGACTACATTTTCTAAGCACTCTCCCAATGAATCTCAACCTGGTACCCGCCTTACCAACAATTAATTTTGCCGGCCGAAGTGGCCGTGCGGTTAAAGGCGCTGCAGTCTGGAACCGCAAGACCGCTACGGTCGCAGGTTCGAATCCTGCCTCGGGCATGGATGTTTGTGACGTCCTTAGGTTAGTTAGGTTTAACTAGTTCTAAGTTCTAGGGGACTAATGACCTCAGCAGTTGAGTCCCATAGTGCTCAGAGCCATTTTTTGAACAATTAATTTTATATGATCATTCCACTTCAAATCGTTCCGCACGCATACTCCCAGATATTTTACAGAAGTAACTGCTACCAGTGTTTGTTCCGCTATCATATAATCATACAGGATCTTTTTCCGGCTGCAGTGATTTCGGAGATTTGATGTTTTACTAGATTCCTGATATTCACGATATAATTTTGATTTAACCAGTTCAACAAGACAGCTGCACAAAATTATTGTCAAATCGATAGTGGTTTCGTCAGTACTAAGGCAGTCTTCATCAGAATAAAAATTACATAGGAATACATAGAAAATATAATGACATGGCTTGAAATACAATATACTTAATAAGATTACTTCCATAAAATGTACAAAAAGTGTACTTACATGTCATCACACCATGGATGAAAAACATCTGAGCAAAAGTGCTCTAGTCAAACAGAAATTGTTACAAGAATAAAAACTGAAATGTAAAAATGTAACATGTTTGTCAACCGGATAAAATATTTCATGGAAATACAATGGCAGCCGCGAGGTCGCTTAGGGCCAAGAACTGTATCAATACAGGCGTCACCGCCACACTAGACGGCTAACAGGCCAAGGCAGCCACGAGTTGGACACGAAAACAGATTCGCTCCATCTAGCAAGAAGTGATCGAATTACAGACAAGAACAAATGACGCGTTGAAAAGACAATTGTAAACATTACAGGTAACAACAGGGCTCAGTGCATGAACGTTACAACATACCGTAACAGTCTTATTTTACATAATAAAATACAGTTCAAGAAATGTACAGAAGCCGGCCGGAGTGGCCGTGCGGTTATAGGCGCTACAGTCGGGAACCGCGTGACCGCTACGGTCGCAGGTTCGAATCCTGCCTCGGGCATGGATGTGTATGATGTCCATAGGTTAGTTAGGTTTAAGTAGTTCTAAGTTCTAGGGGACTGATGACCACAGTAGTTAAGTCCCATTGTGCTCAGAGCCAAATGTACAGAAAAAAACGTGAAAATGGAAGGGAAAATGATGTTCAAGAGAGTACATTGAGGAGAGTACCACCATTCAGACCGTTTTTAGTTAGCAGTCTATACCTTGGAAAATAGTTTTTGTTGAGTAATTGCAACTGTTCGTTAAGAATGAGACCGTTCTTCAGAGATAGGTGTTTAAAAATTTCTAGCTCTTCTAAGATGTTAAGCCTAAAGCCTTTTTTCTCCGAGTGCAAGATCTGGACGTCTTTTACATCCTTAGGATTATGTCCTGTGATTAACAAATGGTCAGCGAAAGTTGAATTGTGAACATATGTGCCTTTTTTGCCTAGAAGGTGTTCCTTCAATCTTATCGAAATAGCTAGGCCGGTTTGGCCTATGTAATAGGTGGGACAATTGAGGCAAATATTTTATAAACACCAGAATTCTGCAAAGCGTAAAGCGTAGGTTTCAAGTTATGTATGATTTTACTTTTATAAGAATTATTAATGGAGAAGGCTACTCTACAATTATATTTATTTTGAAGCAGACGTTGTATCCTGTAAGAAATTGAACCCAGAAAAGGTACGGAGAAAAATTTTTTCTTTTCATTAGGTTCGTTATTAGAAAGGCCTAGGTTCGAGATTCTCTTATCGGTTTTCCTACTAAAAATTCTATCTACTATAAAAGGATCATAGACATTATTGACAGCAACATTTTTAATCAAATTGATTTCAGAATTGAGATTTTCACTAACAAGGGGGATGGAGGTGGCTCTATGAATAACTGAATGAAAAACGACCATCTTATGAGAATGCGGGTGTGCACAAAAGTTTTATCTCAAGTACAGATAGTGCTGAGGATCAGTGGAGTTCAAAAACATCGTACAATATGCATTAGATGAGAATGTGGCAAGAAAGATCGTAAGTGATGGAAAAGAGCCACCGTGTTACAACAACTGAGTTAGAAAACAGCTACGGAAGCAAAGGGAACTTCGTAGCAAACATAAACATAGCCAAAGCCTTACAGACAAACAAAAATTACGCGAAGCGAAATGTAGTGTGAGGAGGGCTATGCGAGAGGCGTTCACCGAATTCAAAAGGAAAGTTCTGACTTGGCAGAAAATTCTAAGAAATTTTGGTCTTATGTCAAAGCGGTAGGTGGATCTAAACAAAATGTCCAGACACTTTGTGACCAAAAGGGTACTGAAACACAGGATGACAGACTAAAGGTCGAAATACTAAATGTCTTTTTCCAAAGCTGTTTCACAAGGGAAGACTGTACTGTAGTTCTTTCTCTAGATTGACGCACAAATGACAAAATGGTAGCTATCGAAATAGATGACAGATGGATAGAAAAACTATTAAAATCGCTCTAAAGAGGAAAGGCCACTGGAGCTTATGGGATACCAGTTTGATTTTACACAGAGTACGCGAAGGAACTTGCCCCCCTATTTGTAGCGGTGTATCGTAGGTCTCTAGAAGAGCGTAGCGTTCCAAAAGATTGGAAAAGGGCACAGGTCATCCCCGTTTTCAATAATGGAAGTCGAACAGATGTGCAGAACTATAGACCTATATCTCTAGCGTCGAACAGTTTTAGAATTTTGAAACATGTACTATGTTCGAGTATAATGACTTTTCTGGAGACTAGAAATCTACTCTGTAGGAACCAGCATGGGTTTCGATAAAGACTATCGTGTGAAACCCAGCTCGCGCTATTCGTCCACGAGACTCAGAGGGCCATAGACACGGGTTCACAGGTAAATGCCGTGTTTCTTGACTTCCGCAAGGCGTTCGATACAGTTCCCCACAGTCGTTTAATGAACAAAGTAAGAGCGTATGGACTATCAGACCAATTGTGTAATTGGTTTGAAGAGTTCCTAGAAAACAGAACGCAGCATGTCTTTCTCAATGGAGAGAAGTCTTCCGAAGTAAGAGTGATTTCAGGTGTGCCGCAGGGGAGTGTCGTAGGACCGTTGCTACTCACAATATATAAAAATGACCTTGTGGATAACATCGGAAGTTCACTGAGGCTCTTTGCAGATGATGCTGTAGTATATCGAGAGGTTGTAACAATGGAAAATTGTGCTGAAATGCAGGAGGATCTGCATCGAATTGACGCATGGTGCAGGGAATGGCAATTGAATCTCAATGTAGACAAGTTTAACGTGCTGCGAATACACAGAAAGAAAGATCCTTTATCATTTAACTACAATATAGCAGGTCAGCAACTGGAAGCAGTTAATTCCATAACTTCTCTGGGAGTACGCATTAGGAGTGATTTAAAATGGAATGATCATATTACGTTGATCGTCGTTAAAGCAGATGCCAGACTGAGATTCATTGGAAGAATCCTAAGGAAATGCAGTCCGAAAACATAGGACGTAGGTTACAGTACACTTGTTCGCCCACTGCTTGAATACTGCTCAGCAGTGTGGGATCCGTACCAGATAGGGTTGATAGCAGAGATAGGGAAGATCCAACGGAGAGCAGCGCGCTTCGTTACAGGATCATTTAGTAATCGCAAAAGCGTTACTGAGATGATAGATAAACTCCAGTGGAAGACTCTGCAGGAGAGACGCTCAGTAGCTCGGTACGGGCTTTTGTTGAACTTTAGAGAACATACCTTCACCGAGGAGTCACGCAGTATATTGCTCCCTCCTACGTATATCTCGCGAAGAGACCATGAGGATAAAATCAGAGAGATTAGAGCCCACACAGAGGCATACCGACAATCTTTCTTTCCATGAACAATACTAGATTGGAATGAGATGTAGATGTAGATGGTATAATCTGATCAAAACGGTTTCTTTATGGAATATATTGAATCTAATTATGTCGGCTACTATCGTTATGTGTGAGATATAGAAAGTTTAACTGGCGGAATTCATTTTCGCCTTCAAATTTACAAAGGGCCCAACGGCGGTATTGATCGACTTTCTAATATGTTCAACGAGTTTCATGAAAATATATCTTTCACCTGTGAAAGCTAAAATGAGTGCACTGGAGTGAAGTCAGGTGCACCATAATCAGATTATTACGCACTAACCATCAGCTTCCATCAGCTCCTTCTAAAAGCCGTACACTGTGTAAACAGAAGTAATTCTGCACATATCAGTGGGTATTAATATGCAGTGTGCCCACCGTTAGCGTTTGTGACGACTCTAAGTCTACTGGAGACACTTTCTGTGAGGTGTGTGAATGCCTGTGGAGGAGTGACAGTACATTCTTCCTGAAGAGCCCATACCAAAGAAGGTGGCAGTGTTGGATGCTGGACTGGAGCGAAGTCGACACCCTAACTCATCCCAAAGATCTCTGTATGTCCATCTTGTCAGAGGCGGTTGCGAGACTCGGCTGTTCGAAACAGGATGTCAAATCAAACACCTTTCAGCAGTCTAGTTTTCCAAAAATATTTTACTTGACTACCAGTTTCGGCGATTTACTGCGCCATCTTCAGGTCCCTCACCGATGTAAAGGAAGATTCCACCTGGGTTCTGGTCAAAACAGGGGCCACCAATACAGATTTCTGCTTGCTATGGCGACCACTTCAACCACGTGCAGAGATCTACTAATACCAGTAATGCTGGCCCCTGTCTTGACCAGAGCCGAGTTGGAATCTTCCTACACATCGGTCAGGGACTTGAGGATGGCGTAGTAAATCTCGGAAACTGATGTTGTTGTTGTGGTCTTCAGTCCAGAGACTGATTTGATGCAGCTCTCCATGTTACTCTATCCTGTGCAAGCTTCTTCATCTCCCAGTACCTACTTCAACCTATATCCTTCTGAATCTGCTTAGTGTATTCATCTCTTGGTCTCCCTCTACCATTTTTACCCTACACGCTGTCCTCCAGTACTAAATTGGTGATTCCTTGATGCCTCAGAACATGTCCTACCAACGGATCCCTTCTTCTAGTCAAGTTGTGCCACAAATTTCTCTTCTCCCCAATTATATTCAGTACCTCCTCATTAGTTATGTGACCTACCCATCTAATCTTCAGCATTCTTCCGTAGCACCATATTTCGACAGCTTCTATTCTCTTCTTGTCCAAACTATTTATCGTCCATGTTTCACTTCCATACATGGCTACACTCCATACAAATACTTTCAGAAACGTCTTCCTGACACTTAAATCTGCACTCGATGTTAACAAATTTCTCTTTCTCAGAAACTCTTTCCTTGCCATTACCAGTCTACATTTTATATCCTCTCTACTTCTAACATCATCAGTTATTTTGCTCCCCAAATAGCAAAACTCGTATACTACTCTAAGTGTCTCATTTCCTAATTTAATTTCCTTCATCATCCCCTGACTTAATTCGACTGCATTCCATTATCCTCGTTTTGCTTTTCTTGATGTTCATTTTATATCCTCCCTTTAAGACATCGTCAAATCCGTTCAACAGCTCTTCCAAGTCCCTTGCTGTCTCTGACAGAATTACAATGTCATCGGCGAACCTCAATGTTTTTATTTCTTCTCCATGGATTTTAATTCCTACTCCGAATTTTTCTTTCGTTTCCTTTACTGCTTGCTCAATATACAGATTGAATAACTTCTAAAATAGGCTACAACCTTGCCTCACTCCCTTCCCAACCACTGCTTCCCTTTCTCGCCCCTCGACTCTTATAACTGCCATCTGGTTTCTGTACAAATTGTAAATAGCCTTTCGCTCCCTGTATTTACCCCTGCCATCTTCAGAATTTGAAAGAGAGTATTCCAGTCAACATTGTCAAAAGCTTTCTCTAAGTCTGCTAGAAACGTGGGTTTACCTTTCCGTAGTCTATCTTCTAAGATAAGTCGTTTGGTCAGTATTGCCTCACGTGTTCCAACATTTCTACGGATTCCAAACTGATCTTCCCCGATGTCGGCTTCTACCAGTTTTTCCATTCGTCTGTAAAGAACTCGCGTTAGTATTTTGCAGCCGTGACTTATTAAACTGATAGTTCGGTATTTTTCACATCTGTCAGCACCTTCATTCTTTGGTATTTGAAACTGATAGCCAAATAAAATTTGTTTGATTTGACGTTCTCCATCCCAAAGACGTTCGACTGGCTTCAGGTCGGGTCTCTGGGAAGGACAGTCCGTTTCACGAATGTTATTGTCGATAAAGCGTTGCATCACAGATGCTGCTGCATGGTACGGTGCATTGTCATGCTGAAGCAAACAATCATCATCCACAAACTGTTCCTTTATCGTACGCGCTCTGCTGTAAAATGTGTTCATATCCTCTGGCTTTTAGAGTTTTCTTAAGGGCAATAAGGGGATCGTATACAAACCACGAAAAATTCTCCCATACCTTGCCACTTGTTGCCCTCTGCACTTGACTATTGGCGCTACGCATTATGGCAGGTAACACTGTGCAGGCATTCAGCACTCGCCAAACACAAGTTACAATGTACTTCATCACTCCAAATCACTTGTTGCCATTCATACATTGTCCAGTGGCATCGCTGTCTAGACGATCTCCAGCACTGGTTAGCATTGGCTAGTGGCATATGAAGTGCTGTCAAAGCTCTGTACCCCGTTCTGTGCGTAAGTAGGCTGTTTAGGGTTTTATATTGGTAACGCCATGTAGCGCTCTGTATGAAAATCACTGGCTGTGCTGTGCGCAGTCTGTGGCTGGTTGGAATTGTTGGAATATTCGCTATTGTAGTGTTGGGCAGTTGGACGTGAACAGCGCGTAGCGTTGTGCAGTTGGAGGTGAGCCGTCAGCAGTGGTGGATGTGGGGAGAGAGATGGCGGAGTTTTGAGAGCGAGCGGATGATCTGGACGTGTGTCCATCAGAGACAGTAAATTTGTAAGCGTGGATGTCATGAACTGATATATATATTATGATTTTTGGACACTATTAATGTACATTGTTTGTTCTCTATCAAAATCTTTCATTTGCTAAGTATGCTTACCAGTAGTTAGTGCCTTCAGTAGTTTTATTTAGCTGGCAGTATTGGCGCTTGCTGTATTGCAGTAGTTCGAATAACGAAGATTTTTGTGAGGTAAGTGATTGATGAAAGGTATAGGTTATTGATAGTCAGGGTCATTCTTTTATAGGGATTATTGAAAGTCAGATTGCGATGCGCTAAAAAATATTGTGTGTCAGTTTAGTGATGATCAGAATAAGTAAAGAGATAAATGTCTGAGTACGTTCAGTTTTGCTCAGCTGTTTGAAAATCAAATAACGTAAGAGGTTTATTAGCACATTAATTTATAAATTTTTCTAAGGCGACGTTTCATGTGTAACTCTCTACGCTCAGTCATTGTGATAGCCGACCTGCTGGTAGCTGTTTGGAACTCACGAGTGATTCCTCCCACCGGTTTCACACGATTCTTTACGACCATTCTACGCAGTGTTAGACGTCCCTGTCCGTCAGTGCGTGATGTATGCCTGCTCGTGGTTTATTTACGGTTTTCCTTCATCACAGACAGGTGAACTGGGCAGCTTTCGAAGTGTTGAAATGTGTGCCTGATGGATTTGCAGCCAGTGACGGACCTATTTCGCTTCCCTAGTGACGACACAACACTGCTGGGACTCGTCTCATGACATCTAGTGGCCAGTGCCACATTACATAAGGGAGTTCAAATGGTTCAAATGGCTCTGACAATGGAACCTCCCCATCGCACCCCCCTCAGATTTAGTTATAAGTTGGCACAGTGGATAGGCCTTGAAAAACTGAACACAGATCAATCGAGAAAAATGGAAAAACTTCTGTGGAACTATGAAAAAATAAGCAAAATATGCAAACTGTGTAGTCCATGTGCAAGATAGTCAACATCAAGGATAGTGTAGGCTCAGGAGCGCCGTGGTCCCGTGGTTAGCGTGAGCAGCAGCGGAGTGAGAGGTCCTTGGTTCAAGTCTTCCCTCGAGTGAAAAGTCTAATTTTTTATTTTCAGTTTATGTGACAAACTCTTATGTTTTCATCGCTTTTTTGGGAGTGATTATCACATCCACAAGAAAATCTAAATCGGGCAAGGTAGAAGAATCTTTTTACCCATTCGCCAAGTGTGCAAGTTAGGTGGGTCGACAACATATTCCTGTCATGTGACGCACATGCCGTCACCAGTGTCAAATAGAATATAACAGACGTGATTTCCTGTGGAGGAATCGGTTGACTTATGACCTTGCGATCAAATGTTTTCGGTTCCCATTGGAGAGGCATGTCCTTTCGTCTACTAATCGCACGGTTTTGCGGTGCGGTCGCAAAACACAGACACTAAACTTATTACAGTGAACAGAGACGTCCATGAACGAATGGACAGATCATAACTTTCCGAAAATAAAGAAAGTAAACTTTTCACTCGAGGGAAGACTTAAACCAAGGACCTCTCGTTCCGCAACTGCTCACGCTAACCACGAGACCACGGCGCTCCTGAGCTCACACTCTCCTTGATGTTGCCTATCTTGCGCATGGACTACTCAGTTTGTATATTTTGCTTATTTTTCCATAGTTCCTCGCAACTTCTTCCTGTTTTCTCGATTGATCTGTATTCAGTTTTTCAAGGCCTATCCACTGTGCCCACTTATAACTAGATCGGAGGGGGGGTGTGATGGGGAGGTTCCCTTGTGAGCACTATGGGACTTAACTTCTGTCATCAGTCCCCTAGAACTTAGAACTACTTAAACCTAACTAACCTAAGGACATCACACATATCCATGCCCGAGGCAGGATTCGAACCTGCGACCGTAGCGGTCGCACGGTTCCAGACTGTAGCGCCTAGAACCGCTCGGCCACCCCGGCCGGGCATAGGGGACTCTGGATACTTTTGAGAATTTAATGTGTTGAGTAGGAACAACGCGTGGCACGAAGAGTCGTCAAAGGAAGTGTTGCTAGGAACAGAAGGCATACAAGGACGAGGCTTAGACTGATCGATGACATTAAAAATGGATAAAGTTGAGAGGAGGTGAGGAAGAGGCGCAGGACAGAGGGCAGGGTCCTGTCGTAAGGCGGGAGTACGTGAGTAGAAGAAGAGTCTCGACGAGGTGTCGGTTCCCACAGCAGCTGCAGTACTGGTGGCCAACCTCGCCGTTCGCCGCTTACAAGCGGTGTCGGCTCCCCCGCGGCGTGACTCCGTCAGCGGCGCAGCCGAGTCGATTTTCTCGTTACGCAAGCCGGCCACCGCTCGGCCTTGATTCGGGCAGGCAGGCAGGCGCGGCGGGCAGACACAACACCTCTCGCCGCCGCCAGAATCTGCTCCCACTGCGGACGCTATCCTGCGAGGGTGGTCCAAAAAATACTACGGTGACGACTAAGCTGAACAGCTGGCCCATCAGACTTGTTGAGAAGACTAGCGATCAGTGTTGGCTATAGGAAAGGCAAGAATTCCAGCGAGGAAAATCTGACTTTTCCCTTGATGATGGAAGCAATGCTCAGAACCAGTACAATGTGTACAGTATAAAATGGTACAACCTTTGGGATGGAGAATGTCAAATCGTCTAGTTTCCAAACAAATTTTATTTGGCTATCGCCGGCCGTGTGGCGGTGCGGTTCTAGGCGCTTCAGTCTGGAACAGCGTGACCGCTACGGTCGCAGGTTCGAATCCTGCCTCGGGCATGGATGTGTGTGATGTCCTTAGGTTAGTTAGGTTTAAGTAGTTCTAAGTTCTAGGGGACTGATGACCACAGACGTTAAGTCCCATAGTGCTCAGAGCCATTTGAACCATTTTTTAATTTGGCTATCAGTTTCCAATACCAAAGAAAGCAGATGCTGACAGATGTTAAAATTACCGAATTATCAGTTTAATAAGTCCCGGCTGCAAAATACTGACTCTAATACTTTACAGACGACTGGAAAAACTGGTAGAAGCCGACCTCGGGGAAAATCAGTCTGGATTCTGTAGAAATGTTGGAACACGTGAGGCAATACTGAACCTACGACTTATCTTAGAAGACAGATTAAGGAAAGGCAAACCTACGTTTCTAGCATTTCTAGAATTAGAGAAAGCTTTTGACAGTGTTGACTGGAATACTCTCTTTCTAATTCTGAAGGTGGCAGGGGTAAGATACAGGCATTTCTAGCATTTCTGGACTTAGAGAAAGCTTTTGACAATGTTGACTGGAATACTCTATTTCTAATTCTGAAGGTGGCAGGGGTAAAATACAGGGAGAGAAAGGCTATTTACAATTTGTACAGAAACCAGATGGCAGTTACAAGATTCGAGGGGCGTGAAAGGGAAGCAGTGTTTGGGAAGGGAGTGAGACAGGGTTGTAGCCTATCTCCGATGTTACTCAATCTGTATATTGAGCAAGCGGTAAAGGAAACGAAAGAAAAATTCGGAGTAGGAATTAATATCCACGGAGAAGAAATAAAAACTTTGAGGTTCGCCGATGACATTGTAATTCTGTCAGAGACAGCAAGGGACTTGAAAGAGCAGTTGAACGGAATGGACGGTGGCTTGAAGGGAGGATATAAAATGAACATCAAGAAAAGCAAAACGAGCATAATGGAATAGATTATGTTGTGGGGAAAGCAAACCAAAGACTACGATTTATTGGCTGAACACTTAGAAAATGCGCATAAGGAGAGTGTTTGCACCACACTTGTCCGCCCTCTTCTCTTGGTGTGATGTGTGCGATCCGCATCTGATGGAACCTACGGAGCACATCGAAAACGTTCAAAAAAGGGCAGTTCTTTTTCTATTGCAGCGAAATAGAGCAGTGAGCGACACGTACACGAATTGGTGTGGCAATCTTTAAAGCAAAGGCTTTTTCCGTTGCGACAGAATATTCACCTTAAATTTCCACCACCAACTTTCTTCTCTGTTCAGAGCTCGCACAGAAAGATTTAAGTGCTCGTTTCTCCCACGCGCCATTCCAGACTGGAACGGTAGAGAAACAATTCTAACGTGCTTCAATGGACCATCTGTCATACACTTAATTGTTTATTGCAGAATAATGATGCAAACGTTTATGTAGTTGTCGATGTAGCTTTGACCAGAACTACCTCCTGTAGGAATGCTTGATACTTTTTTGTAAGCAGCCTGTATGTTGGATCGATAGGGATGAAACCACTGAAGACTCAACAACACGAAATGATATCAGTTAAATCTACTCGGAAATGCTGATCCTGTAGTGTAACCAATATGTCGTGACTAGCTATAATTTCTGCCAGATAATTTCGTTTCATAATTCATAAGATTTATGTTCCTTGTAACAGGTTAAGTCATGAGTCTCCAGTAAATCTGATAACAGTCCAACGCATACCGTCTGGTTGTACCGTTCGCAAATCAGCTAAATTTCGATTACGCGATAAGTCACACAAATCTGAAGACTGTAAATTCGACTAAATACTTAGGGATTACAATTACAAATAACCTAAATTGGAACCATCACATACATAATATTATGGGTAGAGCAAACCAGCAGAACACTTAGGAGGTGCAACAGATCTACTAAAGAGACTGCTATACCACGCTTGTCCGCCCTATTTTGAGTACTGCTGTGCGGTGTGGGATCAGGTGGGACTGACGGATAACATCGAAAAAGTACGAAGAAGGTCAGCTCGTTTTGCATTATCGCGAAATAGGGGAGATAGTGTCACAGACATGATACGTGAATTGGAGCGGCAATCATTAAAACGAAGACGTTTTTCGTTGCGACAGAATCTTCTCATGAAATTTCAATCACTAGTTTTCTCCTCCGATTGCGGAAACATTCTGTTGGCACTCACCTACATAGAAATGATCATCACGATAAAATAAGACAAATCAGACCCGCACAGAAAAATGTAAGTGCTTGTTTTTCCCACGTGCCGCTCGAGAGTGGAACGGTAGAGAAACAGCTTGAAGGTGGTTCACTGAACCCTGTTCCAGGCACTTTATTGTGAATAGCAGAGTAATCACGTAAATGTAGTAGACGATAATGACAGGCCCAGAGCTGTGTTTAAAGACATTTTCAAAGCTTCACTAGAGAACATTACGTGGGGGTATCGAAATTCGGCATTACTATTCTTTTTAAACATGTCGTTTGTTACCTCTGTAACCATCGCAGCTGGCCAAGTAATTTGTTTACAGTGAGCGTTTAAACGAACAGTTTGCGAAGAAAAAAGGAATTTCGCGTTGAGGTTTACATTCGATGATGCGTTTACGTTTCTCGTCTGAGAAACCATGGTGAACCAGTCGGCTACGCCACGGAGGATGACACCAGAGTTCACAGACCACGTCTTATTGTTGTAAGGGGGAAGGAGGGATTTTACAGCGGTACGGCTCTACTAATCAGTTTCATGTGGTCGCTCCAGTTTATGTTGCTCTGGGCGGCTAGTCCTAGATATTTTACAGTTGCTACTGTTTCTGGCTTTTGCAATATTGGGGCTAAACAGCAGTGGGTCTTTCCACCTGTCAATGCGCAGTGCGTCACATTTTTTTCACCTTCACGGTCGACTGCTAGGCCCTGCATCAATGCTGCTCAGTCGCTACTGGGGAATTGATTATTCTTCGTGTTTTACTGTTCCTGTTAATAAATATCGATGAAGCGAATAACACACTAAACTAACTTGCGGCCGGTCTATGAAATGGACACGAAAAATTCCGCTTCAAAAAACATTGGGAAACATGCCGATGGTTTTCGTCAACGATGGGTGTTGCAAGAACGAAAGTGCAAATATCTGTCGAAACACCATAGAAAATGTGCCCGACGACTCATAGGAGACACACCCGATAGAAACACTGATCAGCCAGGGCATAATGACCACTGACTTACTATCGATATGAACCCGTCCAGGCGATAGCAGTGTCACCTGGCGAGGAATGACTGCTAGGCAAGCACTAGCACGGTGCATGTAATACCAGCGAGCGTGGCATGTCCGTGTGCAGAATGGGGTAGAAGGGCGATGTACCTGAGTTTGACAGAGGGCAGATTGTCGTGGCCTGGAGACTCGGCACGAACATTTCGGAAACTGCACGATTTGTCGGGTGTTTGAGGATTGTCTTCAACACGAGACGAGACGAAGACGAAACCATGTCCAAACGTTGTGGGGTTCCGCGGTCACCCCTCATTACAGGTGACGGACGTCTCAGGCTGGGTACACTGGTAAAATAAGACTGGCGGCGAGCCGGCCGGTGCGGTTCCAGGCGCTTCAGTATGGAACCGCGCTACTGCTACGGTCGCAGGTTCGAATCCTGCCTCGGGCATGGATGTGTGTGATGTTCTTAGGTTAGTAAGGTTTAATTAGTTCTAAGTTCTAGGTGACTGATGACCTCACATGTTAAGTCCCATAGTGGTCAGAGCCATCTGAACCATTCTGAACCGGCGGCAAGCTGTGTGTCTGAACACACAGTGAACCGAACGCTCCTAACGAGCAGTCGACGAAGCGTTCATGTGCCAATGTTAATACGACGACATCGGCAACTACGGCTGAAATGGGCACGTCACCATCGGCACTGAAAGCTGGTGCAGTGTCAGAGCTTTGTATGGCCTGATAAATCCCGATACCTTCTTCATCATGCCGATGGGAGGGCGTGAATCCGTCGTCTTTCAGGCAAACAGCTCTTTGACACTTGTACTGCGGGGCAGATATAAGCTGGCAGCGGCAACGTTATGCTCTAGGGAACATTCACGTGAGCATCCGTGGGTCCAGTGTAGCTCGTGCAAGGCAATCATGACGGCCAAAGACTGTCGTACTAGGGTTGCAGACCACGTACACCCCTTCATGGCGATCTTGTTTCCCTACGGCAGTGGCATTTTTCGTCAAGGTAATGCTTCAAGTCACAAGGCCAGGAGTGTGATGGCGTGATTCCAGGAACACAGTGTCGAGTTACAGTTGATTTGCTGCACCCCCCTCCCCCCCCAGCTCGCCAGATCTGAACGCGATCGAACTCATCTGGGATGTAACTGAAGGTGGTACCAGATTCAGAGATCATCACCTCCCCCCCCCTCCCCCACCAAAAAAAAAAAAAAATACGGCAATTAGGTGCCTTGTTTTGTGTAGATGTGGTGCCAACTGCCTCCATCGACCCACCAAGACCTCATTGGTTCCGTGCCAAAGGTTACATACTGCCTATTAGGTAGGTAGTGGCGACCAAAAAGTTTCAATTTCATGGCGTTTCTGTGGTGTATATGCAACGTAGCACCGACGTGTAGCAAGGAGTCAGCGTGGCATTCGTGTCCTCCGGCGTGAGTGCCGTGAATGCGGAAACGTGAACTATGGCGACGTTATTACAAAATGCGTCCAAACAGGCCCACCGTGCTCTTTTTTTAATTGCTGAAGGATAAACACCGGTAGACATCCATCAAAGGGTGAAGAATGTATATGGAGCAGCATGTCTGCCGAATATCGCCGTTGTGAAACGGTGCACCAAGGCTTGTTGCTGTTTCACGATAACGCGCGTCCCCACGCAGAAGTGGGGGACGCTCGAGAACCCGCCCTCTAGTCCTGATCTCTCCCCATACTGTTATCATGTCTTCAGTCCCATAAAGAAGGCCAGGAAGGGTCGAAAATTCCTGTCGGGCGAGGACGTGCAGAAGCCAGTGATGCACTTCGTCACGCAGCATGCCACGGTGTTTTACCAAACGGTTATCGTCAACCTGGTGCGTCTGTGGTATGGTTGCCTCATGCCTGATTGGCATACACTGTTTCACTGCTCATCATCTCGACGTGAACGGACGGAAACGTCTCACTTTCAATGAATTTGTTACTAATACTCCTACATATAGGGTGGAAAGAAATTTGCGCCTTCGGACTTCGCAGCGTGATTCTTCACATAATAACAATACAAAAATGTCTCTCACAAAATTTTGTATGCGTCTATTTCCGGCAGTAAATGGACGTTTATGACTGAAAATCTGGCAATGCGGTAATACTTGTACGGTAAATACCTCTGTCAGCAAATTGGAGCAGTGATGTGCAGCTCGTACTGTGGATAGACGTTTTGGGTTAGGATGTAGGAGGTCGAAGGTTCGATTCTGGGTCGAGGCGTATTTGTTTTTATTTCCCAGTTTAATTTTGCCATATAGTACTGTCGTATATACCGTTTCTTAAGCCACATGAATCCGATCTTTACACAGTACATGTTTGTGTATTATTTACAAGTCATGTTGCTAGCTCTGTTGGTGCCGTAAGGCCATAACGAAATGCAATGGACCTAAACGTGGCAAGAGTAATAGCTGGTACTAATCGATGGGGCCATTTGGGTAAGGCACACAGGAAACAGGTTTGCAATCTAGTAGATGCAGCGGTGCGAAATAATTCGCGTCCACGACGTGCAAAAGGCCTCTTAAAAAGCTCGCTAGTGAAAACGATTGTACTTCCATTTCTGTCTTCGTAGTATGTAAATGCAAATGTTTTGTAGAAGACCCGCTGTATGACGATTAACACAGCGGATACAGTACCACGCAGTCTACTTTTATCAAATAAAAACTAATACGCCTCGACCAAGAATCGAACCCTTTACTGCACCTCTACTGCGCCAAATACACAGCACTAATCTGATATGCTGACAGAGATAATTACCGCGTTACAGTGTTGCCAGACTACCGATTTTAATCGTTCATTTACTGCCGCAAATACGTGTAGGACGAAATTTTGTGAGAGTCATTTTTGTATTGATAGTACGTGAGGAATCTCTCTGCGAAGTCCGACTGCGCGAATTTTTGTTCACGCTGTACACAGTACATTGGTCCAAAAACTTGTACGTATTGTTTGTGATTCTTCAGTTTCTCCCAACAAATTTACTGGTCGAACAGTCCACCGGTGTACTGCCGGTTGAAAGTTCCCAACTTCCGATATACGCTATTTTATTGCCCATGAATTCCAAATCAGTTTACTTAAACGAGTCATTTTTCTAGTTTAATAGTTTACTGTTCTGACAGTCGCCACACAGGAGGTTTTTTTTTTTATAGTCAAGTGACAGCCGCCGCATACGCGTTCTTTTGTTTTGTTACGTGATAATGTTTTGTTTTCAGTTATATGAGTAAACACGGTTGGTGCAAAGCTGACATCCGATGAAAGGAAGATCGTTTTGAATTCGTACATCAACAACGAAAACATTAATGAGGTTCAACGCCAGTGGCGAACTGTGTTTCAAACAGAGCTACCGACACCTGTAACGGTCTCGCACGGTCGAGACACATTTTACTTTGAAGGCTGTGTTACAGACCTGCACAAACAACGGTCCGGACGAAAATGTAACAGCAACAAGTCCAGCGAGCTCCCGTGCTGTATTACGAAAATTCGCTCGCTCTCCACAGAAGTGAGTGAGAAACGAAAACTGCTACGCGCAATGGACGTGGACGACCCAGATCGTAGAACGTTGTACTGCCAGAGATTTAACGGCATGGTGCGTCACATTCTACCGTTTGCAGAGATGGTTGTGTTGTCTGATTGGCACAGTTTAAACTCGACAGTACGGTAAACCGCCACAGCTGCGTCTGCTGGGCCGCCGCTAATCCGCACACAATGTGGACAAAGCCGTGAATTTACCGTGAACGTATGGTGCGGCTTGTTTTACCGGGCTTTTACTAGGCCGTTCTTCTTTGACCGCACAGTTACCAATGGTGTGTACCTAGAGAAACCTGAGACATATTTCACTTGCCATCCGTGAGTGATCGTTTGGTTTTCAACAATACGGTGCCCCACCTCACTACAGTAATCGTGTCAGGGAGGAACTCAAAATCTACCCGCACGATGGATAGGCCGAAGAGATGTTCTCGAGTATCCACCACGTAATCCTGACTTAACTCCTCTGGATTTTTACCTATGGCCAACACACTAAATGACGTTCTTTACCGACAAAAACACTGGCTGCAATTGCACGATTCTTCTGTTCTATTGATGGCAGCTTGAAGCGTTACTCTTTAACAGTAACAAGGTCCAGAAAATCATTCATTATATTCTCCAAGTTGTCTCTGAAGCGCTCTACCAATAGAGTTCTTTGCACAGCTGGTATATAAAAGCACCCGATTACCACGTGTGACCTACTTCTTATGCTTAACCTCGCCCAAATTATTTCACATTCGGAATCTGCGATCAACTCATCAGACACTCTTAGAGTTTTCATGGCAGTAAGTCGCCATCATTGACATCTAACCTATTCTAGAGACAAAATCTCAGTTTGAATTTACTATTTAGCTGCCTTTCACTTTCGGTTTCAATCAACTTTCTATTCCAATCCCATGTGGACATTGTTAACTTCAAAAACACATAGTTATGTTCGGACCTTACCATGGATGCTCCTGCATTTTGCAAATAGTACATTAACATTCTCTCTTTCCGATCTGTAAAACCGGAATTTCTCCTCCGAGGGTAATGCGGCTGACGTGTCTTCGATTTTGGCAGACATTTCATCATTGATTCAAAAGAGGGGATGCTCCAACCTACATATCCCCCTTGTGCGTGCCACACGTGGAGAATAGTGTTTTACCTAGCCGATAATGTACCTAGGAACACAACATTTGTTTTGGTCGGTACTTCAATCCACCCACTGCTTTTAGAATCACATCAAGGAATTCGCACAAGAGCACCATTAATCCCTTTCCGAAAATTTTCAGTTTTTCTTGTTGATACACGTGAGGTTGGGTTTCGTGTATTATTTGCAAATATTTCACGTCCTACGAATTTAATTGTTTTACAATATACCAACGGACCAGTGTGAAACTTTCACACTTTTTAATAGTTGTAAATAATGACATATATGGAATAAGTGAAGTAGTTAGGATGAGGGTAGTTGGCGACAATGACAAATATGTTTGCCGCTTGGGAAGATATACTCGTTTAGAAAAGTCAACTTGTACGACGTGCAGAGATAATGTTCTAACTCAGTGGTAGCGGTTATTAGCTACTACGACAATGCTGTATACAAATTATCTAGTTAATAAGTACTTCAAAACAAATAAAATGGTATTTGTAATAAGAAAATACGGAAAGGAGTCTCTTATTCGTGACTAACAAGTTAGATTCGTAAAATGTAGGTACGAAGTTGGCCATTCGTACTTTAAAATTTACCACGAACAGTAGGTTTTACCGCAAAATCGGAATGCTGCGTCAGAAGGCAGTTAAAAAACCTTCATAACGATACCTCATTCATTCCTTTAGAATTAGTAAGTGTTGAGAAAAAAAGATGTTGAATCTCGTATATATGACTCAAACTACTGAGATATATTGTTAATTCTTCAGGTACAGAGTTTTCTGGTGACTAAAATACTACACAGATTTTTACAACCATTTATATAAAATGTGGATAGTTAAGCCGTATTTCCTTCTATGTCAAAATGTATTTAAATTGCAGCTGGCTTTTATAATACGTCTGCTTGGTTTGATTTCACTTTCTGATTACTGGTACGTAGTAGAGACATAATGTAACAGATCGTCTACCGAATACAGTACTGACAAGATTTTCTCGATTGCAACGCTTTTAAGTTTCAACCGATTATTTGTTCCTAGTACATGCCCATGTTGTACCTTGGAAGATGCTTTCACCCTCGGAAAAAAAAACCTCACTTTTCCGGAGTAAATTTTGTAATTTCAGATAAAGTCTGCAGCACATAAAAAGAGAAAGACATCATTTAAAACGGAATAAGAAAATATTTCAAACTTCTGTTACAGAGCTGAAAAGTTTACTGAGGTCGAACTCTCTCCCCTACTCTGCTACCCGAGCAGCCGATTCCAACGTGCAGATCATGCCTTGATTGTGACCCTACAGACTCCAACCAGATAGTGGAGGGTGAGAAATTCGATTCTGGTATCATCACAGAACCATCTGAGCATCTGGTTTATACTGTCCACTCTTCTCCAAACGAAGGTCTGCGATGGACTCTGGGTACGACTTTGCTGCTAATACTGATTCGTGCTCCCACTTCGTGTGCGATACTACTAGTAGCTGCGTCCACCACTGCAGCCAATAGTGCAAGCCAACGTTCCTTCGCGATCTGCCTGTTATTTCCCTAAAGGTCTGCATTATCCAAAATGGTTCAAATGGCTCTGAGCACTATGGGACTTAACATCTGAAGTCATCAGTCCCCTAGACTTAGAACTACATAAACCTAACTGACCTAAAGGTCTGCATTATCCAAAATGGTTCAAATGGCTCTGAGCACTATGGGACTTAACATCTGAGGTCATCAGTCCCCTAGACTTAGAACTACATAAACCTAACTGACCTACGGACATCACACACATCCATGCCCGAGGCAAGATTCGAACCTGCGACCGTAGCAGCCGCGTGGTTCCGGACTGAAGCGCCTTGAACCGCTCGGCCACAGCGGCCGGCGCTGCATTATCCGCCTAACGTTCTAGCTCCCAATGACCAACACACCCGCCCTTTGCGCTTGTCCACACTGAGCAGGAAAATCGGCCACTAACGCAAAAGACGAGGTATACAACAACGCACCACGAAAGAATTATCCGAATGGAACGCAAATTAGTAGACATGATGTACATTTACAGAGAAATAAATGATTACAATTTCAGAAGCACTGGATGATTTATTCAAGAGAAAGAGCCTCGTGAATTAGGCAAGTTACTAACGCATTGGTCCACCTCTGGCACTTATGCAAGCAGTTACTCGGCATCGATTGATACATTTGTTGGATGTCTTAGTGGAAAACGTCGTGCCAAATCCTGCCAACTGGCGCTTTAGTTCACCAGAATACCAAGATGGTTTGGGGGCCCTGCCCATATTGCACCAAATATTCTCAATAGGGCAGAGATCCGACTACCTTGCTGGCCAAGGTAGGGTATGAAATCACGAAAGTATACTGTAGAACCTCTGACGGTGTGCAGGAGGACGTTGTCTTGCTGAAATGTATGGCTTGCTGTGAAGGGCAGTGAAACGGGGTGTAGAATATCGTCGACGTACCGCTGTGCTCTAAAGGACGCAGTAGATGTCAGCCAAAGGGGTCCTGTTATGAAAAGAAGTGCCACCCCAGACCTTGACTCCTGCTTACTGGGCCGTAAGATGGATGGCAATCAGGTAGCGCACCTCCACACACGTCTTCGCTCGTCATTAGGGCTTAATTCCAAGCAGGACTAATGACTGAAGACAATTGTTCTCCAGTAAATGAGACTGCATTCCGAAGACGTGTCTGGAGATGCCCCCGACAGTGCTCTGGTGCCACCAACTTGACTGTCGACTGCTATACGGCCCAACAACCAAGAGGGATGGTCTGGGCGCCATTTCTTTTCAAGCGGGCCCCCTTTGGTTGTCATCCGCAGCACCCTTACGGCACAGCGGTACGTCTGCCGGGATATTCTATGTCCCGTTTTGTTGCCCATCGTGGCACCCATCCTGGGCTTACGTTTCAGCAAGATAATGCCCGGCCGCACACCGCGAGAGTTTCTACCTTAGCCAGCAAGGTCGCCGGATCTCTTGTCAGTTGAGAAAGTTTCGAATACTATGTGCAGCGACCTAGACGTTTTGACGATCTAACGTGCCAGTTACACAAATTTGGCACAATATTCCCCAGTGGGACATTCAACAACCCTATCAATTAATAAAAGCCGAATAACTGCTTGCAGAAAGGCCATAGATGGAGTTACTGACTTGTTCAATTTGTGAAGCTCTTTCTCTTGAATAAATTATCCAACTTCTCTGAAATTGTAATCATTTGTTTGCTTGTACATGTACGTCACATCTACCGATTTCCGTCCCATTCGGATGTTTCCTTCGTCGTGGGTGTCTTTTTTATCTTTTTTTTTTCTTTAGTGCACCTCGTGCTGGCTCAGATATATTATCACCGCTGGACAACACCTCGTACCGGTTGTCAAGGCGGGAGCGACTAGCCGTGCGGCAAGTTGTCACTTTCGTCTTCCGCCCAGAGACACGCTAACGTCACTGCCCGCGCGAGCTCTGAAACGAGGACATACTCTCCAGGTGGCCCGCACCGGAAGACGCGGTGATATCGGCGTTGCCAGGGGATTCTGCCAGCTCCAGAGGTGCCGTAGCTTCCGCCACTGACTTGAGCCCTTCGCAGTTTAGCCGTTCAACCCATCTACTCTTCAACACCCTTCTGTATACCAGGTTTCGAAAGGTTCTGCTCTCTTCTTGCGTGTACTACTTAGGCTTCATATTTCGCTCCATGTTTCATTGAAACAGCATGAAACACGTCGATCGCGACCAACTGGCTGTCTTTCTGTTTCCTTACAAAAGCCGATTCTCCTTGAGTGTGCACACAGCATGCACAGTCTCCTCCACTTCTTGTCATGCGAAAACTACAGGGTAGCGCACGAAATGAGTTACCATTTTGTTTTTGAATATAAACTTTATTGTCAATACAATCTGAAAGGAACATATACTACAATGAAGAGCCGTCCATGGAGATTTGTTCTAACTCATCACATGCTCAATATGTCCACCATTTCGTTTCCTAACTTCCTTCAAACGAACACTGAAGTTAGTGATTACCCAACGGCAAATGTCTTCCGTAATTTCACTGCAAGCTTGAAGAATAAGTCTTCTGAGCTCCATCAAATCACGTGGACGTTTCGGGAATATTTTTCCCTTTAGGTACCCCCAAAGAAAAAAGTCACATGGATTAGGGTCTGGACTATTGGGGGGCCAATTTTTTCCGTCATTGAAGCGACCTGGAAATCTGAGTGAAATGATCCGCATGTCGAAATGCTCGTGTAAAAACTCCAACACAGTGTTTGCAGTATGTGGCCTTACTCCATCTTGCATGAACCACTGCCTGTTGAAGGGCAAGGCAGTAGCAAGAAGCTGTGGAATGAAGCTATTGCGAAGCATGCTGAAATAACACTCGCTGTTCACAGTTTCTTCAAAGAAAAAGGGTCCAGTACGTCCGTGACTGGAAATTGCTGCCCACGCTGTAATCCTCGGAGCATAATATTGTCGTTCATGAAGCACTTGTGGGTTTTCAGTGGCCCAAAAGCGTACATTGTGTTTGTTAACCACACCGTCTAAATGAAAATGCGCCACGTTTGAAAAACAAACGTTGTTGAGAGTTTCTTCCCTATTCTCCGCCCACTTAGCAAACAGTAGTCTCTGCTGCTTGTGTTCTTCAGTGAGCTCCTGTGCACAGGTCATCTTGTATGGGCACATATGGAGGTCACTTTTACGAATGCGTTGAACGGAGCGTTTAGATATTCCCAGTTGCACTGCTGCCTTTCTACACGATTTCCGGGGACTTCTCTGTACAGCAACTCGTACCGCTTCAATATTCTCCAACGAACAAACAGGCTTAGGCCGAGGTCGCTTCGCTTCCAATACTGTTCCTTCCTGTACAAATTTATCGTACAACGTGTGAATGGTTTTCTTGCAAGGGACCCACCGTGTGTTAAACTGTCGTCGAAAACGCCTCTGAGTCACAACTAGGCTTTTCGTTTCATGAAAAAGTAACACAATTGCCGATCGTTGCTGTGTCGTCAGTCTTCCATTGTCAGCCATTGCTGCTTACTAGTCTCCTAGCGGCAGTATCGTGAGTTACACGTCATTTCGTAACTTATTTGTTTTTCCAAGCTCTGGTGGTACTCCTGTAGAGATCCCAGCGGGATATCTAATGTGCGTCGTAAATTGTGAAATAAACAATTGGTAACACATTTCGTGCGCCACCCTGTATTTAAAATCACGATCATATTTACTAGCCGTAAAGTCAGGGACTTATTGTGATTGACAGAGAGGACCGCAAAGGTGGAAGAATCAAGTAAATATAGCAATAATAGTGCTTTAGCGGCGGCGTAACTACACTACAAAATTAACTCACTCTATACTAGCAATCGTAGAATACCCAAACTCTGCAACAAAATAAACATCTCTACCAAAACAGGTAAACAATAATTACTGTTCACTTTTATTCAGAAGAAATCAGCGTCGTTGTATGGACACCCACCAAATTTTTCATTGAAGGTGAATACGACATGAAGTTTCAAAAGAATGAGAAACTCAAGAAATGCGGAGGTACTTCCCAACCAGTAAGGTTTTCAAGAGCAACGTAAAAATTAATCAGACGGTAAAGATGGCTCACATGTCATCTAACATACAAACATCTAATTAGGAGGGCAACACAAATTACATATTTTGAAAAGTAACATTAGTAGGGAGAAATTTGTGACAGGAAAAAAGATCAGGGAAAAGAAAGAAAAACCTTAAGTTTTGTGAGCGATATAGTAATTCTGTCAGGAACAGACATAGCATATCAGTTGAACCGAGAGGATAGTGTCTTAAAAAGAAGATATAAGGTGAACATCAACGAAAGTGAAACGAGGATTAGGGGCTGTAGTCGAATTAAATCATGTGATGCTGACGGAATTGTATTACGAAATGAAACGTTGGAAGCAGCTGACGCGTTCTGACATATGGGGAGAAAGATGACTGACTACGGCACAGGTAGGGAGGCCGTAATTTGCAGACTTGCGATTTAGCTGTTTAACTGCTTTCTGAAGGCGTTTGTCTGCAGTGTAGAAATGAAATCTGGGTGACAGACGGTGGAGACTAGAAGAAAATAGAACTTTTTGTGATATTGTGTACAGAAGAATGCTACATTGCAGACCTTGGTGGCGCACTGCAATCTTCGGACGTCACCACAAGTTTATTATTACGTATCTCTCGTACTGGACGATGCCTTCCCGAGCACGGGGCCCCGGGTTCGATTCCCGTCAGGGTCAGGGAATTTCATCTGCCTCCAAATGACTGGGTGTTTGTATTGTCCTCATCATTTCATCATAATTCATGAAAGTGGCGAGATTGGAGTGAGCAACGGTTAGAAATTTCTACGGGCGCTGATAACCGCGCAGTTGAACGCTTCACAAACCAGACATCATCATCATCATTGGACGATGCCATCGACTTCAGGGAAGACATCAGGAACCGTGGGACGTCTGTGGTCCGAAATAATGTCCGCTTAGTGTACAGCAGTCATAGTTCGTTCGATTACAAAACAAGTCTCATGGAAGTCCAGGTGACCCTCCCTTAAAGCATAATACTGTCCACAGGCGACACATTTGCATTGACCCACGGTCCAGCCTCGATAATCTCATGCCCACAGCAGTCGTAAGTGACCTGCACGCAGGTGTCGTCTGCTGTGGAGCCCCACATTGAACAATGCACTGTGAACAATGTGCTCCGAAATAGGTGTGCCTGCACGGGCACTGTACGCTGCAGTCAAGTCTGCCACAGATCAGTGCCTAAGCAGCTTCACAGAGCGGACTAACCTCCCACCTCCACGTTCTACGATGAGGTGTGGACGTCCAGTTCCGTTTCACCTACTCGTGGTTTCACCGACCTTGAATCACGCTCCGTAGATGCTCGTGACAATAGCTTCACCGTTTTCTAGCTGTTCGTTCCCAGACGTTGGGCTTCAGCAATCTGTCTTTCAGCAAACTGGCTTATGTCACCAGAGGTTGAAAATACCGCTGCAGTTGTAAGGTCCTTTCCTTTAGGACACGACCGGTTTCGGGCTCTTGCACGCCCGTCTTCAAGTGTGATACTGAAAATAGCAGGAGACGGCAGATAATTTTTACAGGCATCAATACAAATGAATAACAAAAAAAGAGATTCTATAAAAAATAATGGCCCGGTTTTCAATAGAAATCATCCGCAGCTTTTGCCGTGATCCTTCGGGCATTTTGAACGAGCAAACTGCGCTTAAGAACGCACGCCAGCTGAATAACTTTTCTTTTTTGAAGCAGGTCCAGCCTCGTTTCCTTGTCTTTCTGGTTTCTGATTATTGTACGTCACACATGTATATTTCTTAACTGCTTGAGTGTTTTTTACCCTTACTTCTGTGGCCCTTAATTAGGCTTAACGAATGTACGGCATATGGCTGTTTCCTATAGTGAGGTCTGCGAGGTCCACCCAGTTCATTTTACATAGCTGTAAAATGTCATCTTTTAATAGAAGTTTGCATTTTTTCATTTTTATCCTATGACTATGGCCCATTATTGTGCTGCGCCATTATGTGTCCTCATTAATGTAAAAGTTACCTGTCTTTCATGATGTAAAATTCGTATCAGGTCTTATGTAAGCCTTGATTAGTTGTCGACTTTTAGTGAGCAGGTTTTAAATTGACCCAACTTTTAATGTCTCCTTTTATTGCTATTGCTGCTAGCTATTAATTGGCATAAGTTTCTTGCAGTGTAGACTGTAAGATTAACTACTTTCCCTTCCGATTAGTGGGGAGATGCTTGTAAATAGGAGTGGCACATGTGTATTTTCTTTTTTCTGATCACTGTGAAGTGTTGTTCCACGTTGCCACGTATACATCCCCACTAAATTAAAAACTTCCATGCCACTCGTGTAAAGGAAAAAGTTTCATTGCGTTTTATGGTTTGTACATGAATTTTATGTCGCCAGCTTCTACTTAGTTTTACCGCAATTCTGTACTAACCTGTTCTATATATTCCTTTACCACGCATGATGCACTTTTAACGTTTTTCATGTAACTTTCTATATAATGTTTCCTTTTCTTCATTTTTCATTCTAACTGTAAATCACTAATTGAAATTGTAAACGGCCGGGCTAGTGGCTCCGCGTTCTTCTTCCCGTCAACAGATGGCAGTAATTTTTCCACTCAGGTTTACCAGTTTCCTTCCTCCTTCGCGTACGCTACTCCATGCTCTGCTCTCGTTGGTAGTACAACGCGTGTTGTACTTGTCCATCGCGGCGCTCAGAGTCACAGCACCAAGTGTAAGTGTCCTGGTATGTTTGGCATATTTCTTCACCGAGGCGGTTGTCTGTAGTACTGTCTGGTTCAAAATGGTTCAAATGGCTCTGAGCACTATGGGACTTAACATCTGTGGTCATCAGTCCCCTAGAACTTAGAACTACTTAAACCTAACTAACCTAAGGACATCACACACATCCATGCCCGAGGCAGGATTCGAACCTGCGACCGTAGCGGTCACGCGGTTCCAGACTGAAGCGCCTAGAACCGCACGGCCACCACGGCCGGCTATACTGTCTGGTGTCACTTTGGCATTGACTTAGGTTTTACAACACCTAGCCCGACCGGTGGTTTTTTTTAAAATTATGGAATCTTTTGTTTTTTTTTTTTTTTTTGTTTTTCATGTGTATTGCTGCGTGTAAAAATTATCTCCCGTCTCTTTCTGTTTCCAGTACGACGCCTGAAGATGGGCGTATAAGAGCCCGAAACCTGTCGCGTCCTAAATAAAAAAACCTTGCAACTGTAACGGTATTTTCAACCTCTGGTATAATGCTCAGTTGCAGATGTTCCTCGGACAGGATTGTTTGGCTTACGTCAGTTAATTTCCCTGTACCGGCGACAGATTGATTCCCCCTTCGTCTCTCCCCTGCCTCATACACTGCCTGCCGCCTCACGTGTTTGCAAAGCCAGCAGGTGCCATTACAATATGTGGCACCGTGTCAGCAGGATGTGGGCATGGCAGCGCGTTGACGTGACTGCCGATCCCGGAACGTCCGCGCTGGGTCCCGTTGGGAGGTTAGCGGCCGGCTGCATTCCGTGGCGTCGCGCATTTGGCACCGTCTATGCTGCCAACTAACGCGAGACGGTCAACTATCGGCTGTGTCCGCCAGCCGACGCGTGCTGTGATGTGTCGACACTCAATGCCGGCCGACCCTGAAAGACTTACTTTACTTTTTCGTGCCCGGAAACTACAATTTGTTTGCCCAGTATTGGGCAATGTCCACTGCTTCTTCTTTAGCCAGCCATAGATCGTCGAGGGTGCATCTGTGGGGCCAGGCAGGGCATTGTAGAAGATGTTCCATGTCCTGTAGAGTGCCGCAGTCGCATTTGTCGCCATTTTCGTCCAACAAACCTCATTTGATCAGATTAGATTCCACAGGAGCCACCCCAGTTCTGATGCGGTTAAGCATTCTCTAGGTTTTCCAATCACCAGAAACACCGATTGGTGGGTCCTCTCTTAGTGGATAGTAGATGGGAGGCTCATCTAAGGCGCAACTTAGGAAACGGCGTCTGGATTTGAGTCTGCTGGGGCCACACTCTAGGCCAATAATAGAGTGACGGGCATCAAAGGTTTGTTTTAGCTTCTCGGTATGTTCATGGGCTTTCCTACGTGAGTCAAGGTTTGTGAAACCTGCGGCCCTGTGAAGATTTTCTATGGGGGTTGGTTTCATGCAGCCTGCCACTATCCTGCATGTTTCATTCAAGCTAATATCTACCTTTTTTGCGTGGGGGATCTGCACCATACCGGGCAGGCATATTCGGCAGTTGAGAAGCACAAAGCTTGGGCTGAAGTTCTGATCACGGTAGGTTTGGCACCACATTTGCTGTTGGACAACTTTCTTATTAGGGAATCTCGGCTTCTACTTTTTCGCGTGTTTTTTCGCAAATGATATTTGTATGTCAATGTTATGTCCCGCACGACGCCAAGGTAGGTGGGAGTATCTGTGTGTTCCGGTAATGTCCCATCCCAGGTAGCACTGAGCCTGTACTTTGCCTGCCTCGAGTTCGGATGGAATGCACTCACTTGAGTATTGGAGGGATTGGGTTTTAGAGAATTCTTTTTGTAGTAGGTTGACATTGTAGAAAGGGCGGTTTCTAGTTTCTCCTCGATGGCTTCAAACCTGTTGCCTTGAACTGTTATTGCCAGGTCGTCTGCATATACAAAAGTTTTGGTTTTGTCTGGAGTTGGTTGGTCATTTGTATATATGTTGAATAGGATTGGCGCCAACACGCTCCCTTGGGCGAGCTCATTTTTCTGTTTCCGCCATCGACTCTTTTTCCCCTCAAGCATTACGAAGAACTGTCTATTTTGGAGCAGGGATCGGATTATCTTGACTAGGTGGTAGTCTTTCAGGGTCTCGTAGGTTTTATGCGGTAGTGTCCGGTGATCTACTGTATCATAGGCGGAACTTAGGTCGACTAGTGCCAGCCCGGTGAGTAGTTTATTCTCAAATCCATCCTCGATATGTTCCGTCAGTGCCAGAATTTGACTGGTACAGGACTTTCCAGGTCTAAAACCTGCTTGGTGTGGAATGACCCTGAAAGAATGCCACGGTCCTGCGCGGTTGGGCCCTCCCCAGCAATCAGTGAGGCCTAACACAACCTGATCCATCAATAAACTTTCTCTCAAGGAATGAAAATAATTACGTAATAATCCCAATCTGAGGGCTACCACCACTTTTAAACAACTAAACTCATTCTGTAAGCAGCCCGGCATACAGTGAGACAACTAGCTTTAAACACTGGACAGAATAGATGCACGTTCTGACTGTAGTCCCGCGAAATGTTGTGTAGATCGCACTGGTGCGTACTCGCCCCATGCTGCGGTGTCACCCCGGTCTCAAGTCGATAAGATAGTGCCGTGACACTTTACGCTGAACAGTGAATCGGACAACCACACATTTTTCAGATATTGTTTGTCTGACCTGTTTAACAAATGACACCCATCCCACCTACGCTGAAGCGCCATAGAAACTGGTACAGGCATGCTTATTCAATTACAGAGATATGTAAACAGGCAGAATACGGCACTGCGGTCGGCAACGCCTATGTAAGACAACAAGTGTCTGGCGCAGTTGTCAGATTGGTTACCCCTGCTACAATGGCAGGTCGTCAAGATTTAAGTGAATCTGAAGGTGGTGTTATAGTCGGCGCACGAACTATGGGACACTACATCTCCGAGGTAGCGCTGAAGTGGGGATTTTCATTTCACGAGTGTACCGTAAATGTCAGGAATCCGGTAAAACATTAGATCTCCGACATCGCTGGGTCCGGAATAATATCCTACCCAGCGACGACTGAAGAGAATCGTTCAACGTGACAGAAGTGCAACCCTTCCGCAAATTGCTTACGATTACAATTATGAGCCATCAACAACTATCAGAGTGCGCACCATTCAAAGAAACATCATCGACATGGGCTTTCGGAGCCGAAGGCCCACTCATGTAGCCTTGATGACTGCACGACACAAAGCTTTACGCTTCTCCTCGGCCCCCTCAACACCCGCATCGGACTGTTGATGACTGGAATCATATTGCCTGATGGAACGAGTCTCGTTTGATATTGTATCAAGCGGATGGATGTGTACAGGTATGGAGACAACCTCATGAATCCACGGACCCTGCTTCAGCAGGGGACAGTTGAAGCTGGTGGAGGCACTATAATGGCGTGGAGCGTGTACAGTTGAAGTGATATGAGACCCCTGATACGTGTAGATACGACTCTGACAGGTGACACGTACACAAGCATCCTGTCTGATCACCTGCATCCATCATGCCATTTGTGAATTCCGACGGACTTGCGCAATTCCAGCAGGACAATGCGACACCCCCACGTCCAGGATTGCTACAGAGTGGTTCCAGTAACATCTTCTGCCGGCCGAAGTGGCCGTGCGGTTCTAGGCGCTGCAGTCTGGAACCGCGAGACCGCTACGGTCTCAGGTTCGAATCCTGCCTCGGGCATGGATGGGTAGTTAGGTTTAACTAGTTCTAAGTTCTAGGGGACTAATGACCTCAGCACTTGAGTCCCATAGTGCTCAGAGCCATTTGAACCATTTGAACATCTTCTGAATTTAAACACTCCCGCTGTCCGCCAAACTCCCTAGACATGAACAATATTATGAATATTACTGAGCATACCTGGGATGCGTTGCAACGTGCTGCTCAGAAGACATATCCACCCCGTCGTACTCTCACGGATTTATGGGCAGCCCTGCAAGATTCACAGTATGATTTCACTTCAGCATTGCTTCTGACATTAGTCGAGTCCATGCGACCTCCCGTTGCGGCACTTCTGCGAGCTCGCAGGGGCACGTGTACGGTACCAGTTTCTTTGGCTCTTCAGTGTAGTTGTCAGGATAAAACCTGACGAGTGGCACTTCGCAAGTTATTTTTACGACACTTTAACCAGTGTAACGGCGTATATCGACCAAATATTAAACGACTACCGATATTATGAGAAATTGTTGTCTACAAAATTTCCTCCGCGTGGCTCCACTTCTGTAATGGCTCTCTTACTATCTTAATAGTACAGTTAACGAGTTCAAATGTATTTGTGTTCATATATTTGCCTGTTTTTAGTAGACGGTCATTTTCCTACCATGCGGCAGTGCTACGATGTAAAACTGCCCCGTCTCATTATTGCAATTCTCTCATTAACTACGATCTATACAAAGAAAATATCATTAGGGTATTCTGTAGATTTCTTGGGAGATTATTCGGAATTGTGATCGAAATTCTTGTTCACAAATTGGCAAATAGTTTTTCTATAAGATTAAAATTTTCCCGATAATATTTTCTTTCTTTCGTCGCAAAATCATACAGAACTTTTCAAATTTTATTGGGATGACTCTAACAAAAATGGTTCAAATGGCTCTGAGGACTTTGGGACTTAACTTCTGAGGTCATCAGTCCCCTAGAACTTAGAACTACTTAAACCTAACTAACCTAAGGACATCACACACATCCATGCCGGAGGCAGGATTCGAACCTGCGACCGTAGCGGTCGTGCGGTTCTAGACTACAGTCTGAACCGCTCGGCTGGCTGACTAACACTTAAACAATCTATCAACACCTTGCAAAAAAGTATACTTTTTGGAAGTCAATATCACTGGACTCAGAATATTCTGCAATAATGCCCAATGCCGGCACCAGTCCACACATTTTTATACACGGATATGTCATACTCGAAAGCTGCTTCGTTGCCAATTGGTCGGCTGTCTGATGATGTGCAGGAACATGAGAATAATGATACGCGGCGTTACCGAGAAAACTTTACACCCAAATATTCCCGTGTGAAAGCGATGAATGCCGTATTCCATCGGTTTGTGGCGTCTTGCTATCCACTCATCTCGAGAGCGCAGAAAATAGCAACTGAAGAAGATAAATAGATGCCACCTGAGGTAAAATATCTGCTTTTCGAACCATCCCCCAGTGGACAACCCGATAGCGGCGCTTCATAATGACATAGACGAAGAATATGACAGCGATATCGACTGCAAAATGTAAAACATCGAGTAAAACATTTCAGTACTGCAGTTAAGACTTCTAAAAAATGGTTCAAATGGCTCTGAGCACTATGGGACTCAACTGCTGAGGTCATTAGTCCCCTAGAACTTAGAACTACTTGAACCTAACTAACCTAAGGACATCACAAACATCCATGCCCGAGGCAGGATTCGAACCTGCGACCGTAGCGGTCTTGCGGTTCCAGACTGCAGCGCCTTTAACCGCAAGGCCACTTCGGCCGGCTTAGACTTCTAATTCGTTATCGGTGACCTCGCAATGTTTTGTACCCGAAATTTTATTGTAATCTGCTGAATTTATCATTTCGGATCCGCCAATATGAATCCGCTATTTTGAATTTTGTAATTCAGAAAACAGATTCCTAATCAGAGACCCAAAGAATCGATAAATAGTACAGTTTTGTAGCATTATACATCCATTTTTTTTACTGTGTCCAGGTTCTAAAGCAAGTTGGTCCACTATGCGCCGGTGTAAAATGCCGACAATTTCTAGACACGTTACGTTCAAGCTGGAAAGCAAACCCGTACACTCGTTTTTGCATACATATACCTTATAACCATTTAGCTTTCGCATATAACAAAATCTAAAATAAAACGCAATTAATATGTGTCATTTTGACAGAAGATTTAATATAAGGTATTGTATTGCAGTGTATGTTAACCGGGGCCTATAAACGACGGAGAGGCTCCGTCCCCACTGCAGCCACAGTAGTCCACAATCCCACGACGACTACCGCAGTCCACTTCACCCCTCAGCTGCCCCACACCGAACCACTCCTTCAGGGTTCTTGTGTAGTTCGGCTCGGCCCCCGGTGGACCATCCGCCCCCCCCCCCCCCCCCTAGGGAACGTCTCACACCAGATGAGTGTAGCCCCTACGTTTGCGTGGTAGAGTAATGGTGGTGTACGCGTATGAGGAGAACTTGTTTGCACAGCAATCGCTGACATAGTGTAGCTGAGGCTGAATGAGGCAGATGGAAAACCGCCTAAAAACCATCCACAGATTGGCCGGCCCACTGGACCTCGACACAAGTTCGCCGGGCGGATTCGTGCCGGGGATCAGGCGCTCCTTCCCAATCAGGAAATCCGTGCGTTAGACCGCACGGCTAATCGGGCGGGTTTCATATAAGGTAACTAACCTTGCCCGCCAAACCCATTCTTTCCAACTGCATTCACGGAGGACACATTAGAATCTCCCTCCATTTTTACCAGATTTTTTTTTTGCTGTTCTGACACTATCCGAATTTCCCACCATTTTCTTCGTGAATATGGGAAAGATTCACTGCTTTCTGAAACGCCAAATAGTCGCAGTGTTTTTACGCTTTTTGTTTATTGATTTTCATTTTTGTACACAATCATCTAAAAATCTATGGAAAATGCTCTTACACTCTCAATATCGCTTATGTAAACTGTCATTACCTACTACATCCATCACTCCATTCATAAATCCTCATGTATGGTTCGTCCTGACGTCCGAGGGGTTTCGAAAAGTAAGTTACACATTATGATCGCAGGCCAAGAAAGTTTTATTGAATGCTGCGCCATAGTACAAAGTAACACTGACGCATGACATTTTTTAAAGCAGTCACTAACTCTCTGCAAACAACAGCCGGAACGTTCTACCAACCGTTCAACTCCTCGATGACAGAAATCGTAACCTCGGTCCACGCAGCCCTCCGAGAACCGCCGTGCGAGCGTACTCAGCGTCCGAAAAGCTGCAGCTGCTGCGGATCTGTTGGTCGATCACCTGGCACGGTCGCTGTCGTCTCTGAATAATGCCGATGACCTTCCTTCCCGATCTGCATCACCCACGGTTCTGGGGCATTTGTCCAGTTGTTGGCATCATTTCACCACCGCCGCATGAGAAATCGCGTTTGATGGATATAGTGCCCGAATTTCACGTTGAATTTGAATGCAAATTAATGGTTTAGGCCACAAGAATAGTACTGCCACGCGTACTTCAACTTTGGAGCGCGTTTTTTTTTTCTTTATTGCATTTCGATTCCCCCCCCCCCCCTCCCTCCCAGACGGAGGGCGGGCTGGCTGCAGCGTAATACATCGCTCTGCAGCCTACAGATAAAGTTATAATGAGCAGATATAACAATAAAGAGAGATGATAAAACGGCGACTGTTTAAAACTGGTTGTTGTTGTTGTTGTTGTTGTTGTGGTCTTCAGTCCTGAGACTGGTTTGATGCAGCTCTCCATGCTACTCTATCCTGTGCAAGCTTTTTCATCTCCCAGTACCTACTGCAACCTACATCCTTCTGAATCTGCTTAGTGTATTCATCTCTTGGTCTCCCTCTACGATTTTTACCCTCCACGCTGCCCTCCAATACTAAATTGGTGATCTCTTGATGCCTCAGAACATGTCCTACCAACCGATCCCTTCTTCTGGTCACGTTGTGCCACAAACTTCTCTTCTCCCCAATCCTATTCAATACTTCCTCATTAGTTATGTGATCTACCCATCTAATCTTCAGCATTCTTCTGTAGCACCACATTTCGAAAGCTTCTATTCTCTTCTTGTCCAAACTATTTATCGTCCATGTTTCACTTCCATACATGGCTACACTCCATACGAATACTTTCAGAAATGACTTCCTGACACTTAAATCAATACTGGATGTTAACAAATTTCTCTTCTTCAGAAACGCTTTCCTTGCCATTGCCAGCCTACATTTTATATCCTCTCTACTTCGACCATCATCAGTTATTTTGCTCCCCAAATAGCAAAACTCCTTTACTACTTTAAGTGCCTCATTTCCTAATCTAATTCCCTCAGCATCACCCGACTTAATTAGACTACATTCCATTATCCTTGTTTTGCTTTTGTTGATGTTCATCTTATATCCTCCTTTCAAGACACTGTCCATTCCATTCAACTGCTCTTCCAAGTCCTTTGCTGTCTCTGACAGAATTACAATGTCATCGGCGAACCTCAAAGTTTTTATTTCTTCTCCATGAATTTTAATACCTACTCCTAATTTTTCTTTTGTTTCCTTTACTGCTTGCTCAATATACAGATTGAACAACATCGGGGAGAGGCTACAACCCTGTCTTACTCCCTTCCCAACCACTGCTTCCCTTTCATGTCCCTCGACTCTTATAACTGCCATCTGGTTTCTGTACAAATTGTAAATAGCCTTTCGCTCCCTGTATTTTACCCCTGCCATCTTTAGAATTTGAAAGAGAGTATTCCAGTCAACATTGTCAAAAGCTTTCTCTAAGTCTACAAATGCTAGAAACGTAGGTTTGCCTTTCCTTAATCTTTCTTCTAAGATAAGTCGTAAGGTCAGTATTGCCTCACGTGTTCCAGTGTTTCTACGGAATCCAAACTGATCTTCCCCGAGGTTGGCTTCTACTAGTTTTTCCATTCGTCTGTAAAGAATTCGTGTTAGTATTTTGCAGCTGTGACTTATTAAGCTGATAGTTCGGTAATTTTCACATCTGTCAACACCTGCTTTCTTTGGGATTGGAATTATTATATTCTTCTTGAAGTCTGAGGGTATTTCGCCTGTTTCATACATCTTGCTCACCAGATGGTAGAGTTTTGTCAGGACTGGCTCTCCCACGGCCGTCAGCAGTTCCAATGGAATATTGTCTACTCCGGGGGCCTTGTTTTGACTCAGGTCTTTCAGTGCTCTGTCAAACTCTTCACGCAGTATCATATCTCCCATTTCATCTTCATCTACATCCTCTACCATTTCCATAATATTGTCCTCAAGTACATCGCCCTTGTATAGACCCTCTATATACTCCTTCCACCTTTCTGCTTTCCCTTCTTTGCTTAGAACTGGGTTTCGATCTGAGCTCTTGATATTCATACAAGTCGTTCTCTTATCTCCAAAGGTCTCTTTAATTTTCCTGTAGGCGGTATCTATCTTACCCCTAGTGAGATAGGCCTCTATATCCTCACATTTGTCCTCTAGCGATCCCTGCTTAGCCATTCTGCACTTCCTGTAGATCTCATTTTTGAGACGTTTGTATTCCTTTTTACCTGCTTCGTTTACTGCATTTTTATATTTTCTCCTTTCATCAATTAAATTCAATATTTCTTCTGTTACCCAAGGATTTCTACTAGCCCTCGTCTTTTTACCTACTTGATCCTCTGCTGCCTTCGCTACTTCATCCCTCAAAGCTACCCATTCTTCTTCTACTGTATTTCTTTCCCCCATTCCTGTCAGGTGTTCCCTTATGCTCTCCCTGAAACTCTGTACAACATCTGGTTCTTTCAGTTTATCCATGTCCCATCTCCTTCAATTCCCACCTTTTTGCAGTTTCTTCAGTTTTAATCTACAGGTCATAACCAATAGATTGTGGTCAGAGTCCACATCTGCCCCTGGAAATGTCTTACAATTTAAAACCTGGTTCCTAAATCTCTGTCTTACCATTATATAATCTATCTGATACCTTTTAGTATCTCCAGGGTTCTTCCATGTATACAACCTTCTTTCATGATTCTTAAACCAAGTGTTAGTTATGATTATGTTGTGCTCTGTGCAAAATTCGACCAGGCGGCTTCCTCTTTCATTTCTGAGCCCCAATCCATAATCACCTACTATGTTTCCTTCTCTCCCATTTCCTACACTCGAATTCCAGTCACCCATGACTATTAAATTTTCGTCTCCCTTCACAATCTGAATAATTTCTTTTATTTCATCATACATTTCTTCAATTTCTTCGTCATCTGCAGAGCTAGTTGGCATATAAACTTGTACTACTGTAGTAGGCGTGGGCTTCGTATCTATCTTGGCCACAATAATGCGTTCACTATGCTGTTTGTAGTAGCTTACCCGCATTCCTATTTTCCTATTCATTATTAAACCTACTCCTGCATTACCCCTATTTGATTCTGTGTTTATAACCCTGTAGTCACCTGACCAGAAGTCTTGTTCCTCCTGCCACTGAACTTCACTAATTCCCACTATATCTAACTTCAACCTATCCATTTCCCTTTTTAAATTTTCTAACCTACCTGCCCGATTAAGCCGGCCGAAGTGGCCGTGCGGTTAAAGGCGCTGCAGTCTGGAACCGCAAGACCGCTACGGTCGCAGGTTCGAATCCTGCCTCGGGCATGGATGTTTGTGATGTCCTTAGGTTAGTTAGGTTTAACTAGTTCTAAGTTCTAGGGGACTAATGACCTCAGCAGTTGAGTCCCATAGTGCTCAGAGCCATTTGAACCATTTTATTTTGCCCGATTAAGGGATCTGACATTCCACGCTCCGATCCGTAGAACGCCAGTTTTCTTTCTCCTGATAACGACATCCTCTTGAGTAGTCCCCGCCCGGAGATCCGAATGGGGGACTATTTTACCTCCGGAATATTTTACCCAAGAGGATGCCATCATCATGTAATCATACAGTAAAGCTGCATGCCCTCGGGAAAAATTACGGCTGTAGTTTCCCCTTGCTTTCAGCCGTTCGCAGTACCAGCACAGCAAGGCCGTTTTGGTTAGTGTTACAAGGCCAGATCAGTCAATCATCCAGACTGCTGCCCTTGCAACTACTGAAAAGGCTGCTGCCCCTCTTCAGGAAAACTGGTACATGGCGAAAAAGTTGTGAAGAAAACATAAAAAACAAAGGGGGTCAGTGATGCTGATTAAAAACACTTAGGAAATGGACAGTGTGACGTCCCCTCTCCCCTTTTTGTTGTCGCTGTTGATGTTGAGCCGCTACTGCTACAGCTAGGTCGATGGAATGGAGACGCGACGCGCAGTGATGGTTGTCCCCGTCGGATAACGTGGAACAGCACCTGAAAATCTCTAAAGAAGATTGTTCCTCGCGTAATGTATGAAAGTCCGTTTGCGAGTCTGCACAGTCTTCTCAGCGATGCGAACTGCTAATTTTGTCTGTTATGGTTTTGTGATGATTCACACCACTGAAGCGAGGAAAATTCACTTGCGGTTCAGTATCAGTCGTTGTTGTTACGTTGCTAGTCAGAATTGTTCACTACGGCACGACGCAAATCCAGAGATAATCTATAATGCGATCTTGCTTTCGTGCGTCGTGATATTATTTCGGCAAAACACTCGTTTCAATATTCAATGTTCATCAAGTCACTCTTTCAATTAAAATGTTCACAGTTAATTAATTTCGATTATCAACTACCACACTTCAATTAATGATGGAGCCAACACGTGAGATTTTCATTACTCACGAACAATTTTATTGTTCCTTCTTAGCTATTAGTTTATAATCATTACACCACACGCACACCGATGGATCAGATCAATTACGATTCTTTTCAGTTCGGTGATCGTGACAATTACGACAACTTTTACAATAGGCGTATCTGTATTATCTTCGTGTGGTCGTACTAATGTTTCCTACACCAGTCTAATCAGGTATTACAGTCTACGATACTATGTCCATTCTTCGTTGTAACTGTTCACTTTGATGAAGGTTGAGTCCCACAACAATATCTCAAATAATTAAAGTTCATTAACTCGTCGTACACTATCGGAATATCACTTTAGTTCGAGTTCTCAAGTCAGAATAATTGATAATAAAGTCCACGCATCTCTGTCACACAATATTACTTTTTTTCAAAAAGAGACAATCTCGTAGCATTCCGTTTGTAGTACCTTAACAAACGGCGACTTGATAGCAAGCAAGCTAGCAAGCGACTAACACTTCCATGATCGAGAGTTGTAGACGCATTGAATTTCCTTTTCGCCGCGTTTACAACTCTCTTTCACAATAAATGTTATCTCTGACCGACATATTACTTTGGACTTAACTTTCGTCGTTCTGATTTTCAGTTATTACTAAGATGTTTGATAGCTAATTAAAAATAACCTTTCTTTCTTTCTAGCTTTATATCATGACATACTCAGTAATTATTGAAATTAGTGTTCATCAAAACTTTAAGGTGTTATATTACTGTCAAAGTTGCCATACCTGTCAGGATAATACTATTCCCTACTTTAAATTATCATGACATTCTTATTTGGGTTTTCGGGTTTCTTGGGGTGTTACAACAGGCACAATTAAAAAACCTGGCGACAGTCTGGTTGATAAGGGGACGCACAAAACTGAACACTCACGGAAAACTCTGCACTACAGAGTACTATGGCATAATGGTATTGGGAGAGGTGGGGGGGGGGGGGGGGCTGAGCTCATTTCTAATTGCCCCGCCATTTCACTTTCAGATTCCGAAGTATCTGTTGCGGTACCATAGCAGAACTCTGTCGCAGGAAAACCATACCCTGTCCTCTGTAACACGACAACATATTGTAAAAGGAAGGGATTCTGTAATCAATCGAAAACACGCAACCGCGGACGCACAGGCCGCGGCTAAGATCGGGGCACATTCGTGTTGACAGCTGAAATCAGCTTTACAGGAGCACGTGGAGGGCCAGTTTCACACCATGCTCCACAGATGAGGCTGTCTCTGGACTTCCACCGGCAGCTAAGGTGACCGCGTCAGCGGGAAAACCCGTCCATTGGGCAGCACAAAAGCTGCCCGTTCCTCGTGGCCGCTTCCACTGCCAAATTAAAGCTTACCCCAAAATTGATAAGTATTGAACCTTATGCGTCACTGAAGAGCCAGTAGGCTCATTTGAACCGGAAAAAATGGACGATTACGCATGTGAAAACGCGCCTTCGATATCCGCATTAGTTTGTAAGTTATTTTAAGTTAAATGTTATAAATAATTCATGAACTGTGCAGTTGAATACCTCTACAATGCATTATGCGACTGGAACGAACGAGGTGTCTAAGGCTACATCTCGTAGAACAGTATCGGAGTCTAATGAGAGATAAACGAGAGGCTGAAAAGTGGATTTCGCACAATTAAAACAGCTTTTATTACTAAGTAAATAGAGAAACATAAAAAGTAGTGGAAGTATAAACGTTAGATATATAGTAAATTATTTAATATATAATTTAAACTGCTTGTTGATGTTTCCATGTATGAAGGTGAAACATGGACGATTAATACGAGGGTTGGAACTTAAATAGAGGCAACTATTTATTTACAGCTCGTACAAAATAGATACGTGTTTCAAAGTTTTACTGACCGCCAAAGTAGTCACCAGCATTGTATATAACCCGTTGCCAGCGATGTGGAAGTCGAAGGATACTCTTAGCAGTGCCAGTTGTGTTGACAGTTCGAGCGGCGCGGTCTATTTCCCGACGATTTGTAGAAGTTCTGAAGCGAATGCTATGAAGTGTTTCCTTCAGTTTAGAAATTCAGTTGAACTCACGAGGGCTGAAGTCAGGGGAGTGCAGTGGGTGGTATAGCACTTAGCAGTCCCATCAGTCAAACAAATGAGTAACAGCTCGCACTGTACGTGCTTGAGCATTGTCCTGCAAAATGATAAAGTCCTGCAGAAAGTGTCATTACTTCTGTCTCTATGATGTTCATTTTTGGAACACAACCTACGACCAGCTTAGAGACAGAAGTGATGACACTTTCTGCAGGACCTGACCATCATTTTACAGGACAATGCTCAAGGACGTACAGTGCAAGCTGTTTCTCATTTGTTTAACTGATGGGAGTGCTAGGCGCTATACCACCTACTGCACTCCCCTGACTTAAGCCCTCGTATTTCGATTTCTAAACTGAAGGAAACACTTCACGACATTCGCTTCAGAGCTGATACAAAGTCGTCGCGCAATACACCGCGCCGCTCGAACTGTCAACACAACTGGCACTGCTAAGAGTATCCTACGACTTCCACATCGCTGGCAACGGGTTAGACACAATGCTGATGACAACTTTGAAGGTCAGTAAAACTTTGAAACACGTATCTATTTTGTACGAACTGTAAATAAATAGTTGCCACTATTAAAGTTCCAACCCTCGTAGTTTAGACAAGAAGATAATAGAAGCTTTCTAAATGTGGTGCTACAGAAGTATGCTGAAGATTAGATGGATAGATCCCATGACTAAAGAGGAGCTACTGAATAGAATTGGGGAGAAGGAGAATTCGTGGCACAACCGGACTAAAAGAAGGGATCGGTTGGTAGGACATGTTCTGAGGCATCAAGGGATCACTAATTTAGTACTGAAGGGAAGCGTGGAGGGTAAAAATCGTAGAGGGAGACCAAGAGGTGAATACACTAAACATATTCAGAAGGATGTAAGTTGAAGTAGTTCCTTGGAGATGAAGAAGCTTGCATAGGAGAGGGTAGAATGGAGAGATGCATCCAACCAGTCTCTGGACTGAAGACCACAACAACAACAACGACAATATTTATACTTATAAATCAGAAAATGCAGGAAAAACCATAGAAATTACTGCTTATAAATAAATTATGGGAGATAAAAGGAAACTGATAACAGCATTATATTTCTCGGAAAATTTCCATGTGATATGATGTCTCATATGTGTACAAATGGTTAAAATTAAGAATGTCAGCTATTTTCACGTTCAGTAGTTCAGTTGAATTCAGTGGTGCATGACCGAGGTCTCCTGGCGAACAGCAGCAAATTGGAGCGGAGTCTAGGTTCGGACGCCGTTGGAGGCTGTCAGATTGTGTTTGCGTTAGGAGAAAGTTTTATATGATGAGCGGCGAAATGGCCGCTATTTCGCGTGTGTGAATTATTCAGAGTTCCTACTTTCGGACATAGATATTTTTCAGCATCTTATGTGCTTGTTACTTTTCGGATTGCGTGTGATGCAAGCCGCACATACAAGATTTCACAGTGTAGCCGTTGTGGAATTTATAGTTTGATATACTGAGGAGCTTTAACTGTTTTCACAGAAATTTTATTGTGGACTGTGACTTTCGATTTTTTTATGTTCTTAGTAGAAATAAATCCGAATTTGTGAAAGTTAAAAAAAAGAAAACAGACGTGAGCGCGTACGTGATTTTTGCATAGCAAATCCTGCCTGCATTTATATTAAATACTTTTGTGGAACATTGAGTACAATGCGACGAATGTGAGTTGACGACACATAGACGAAACGTAGCCAAACCTGTAAGTCCAGCCACATTTACGGGCCCCACTGAAGTGTTTGTGCTGCGTAATGTGGGTAAATCTTTTCGTGTAGTAGCACGTGGGGGTTCCTAGTTGACACAGAACTTGAATTTTCGCGAGTTGGAGAGAGAGATTGTATTTTATTTCATCGTCCACACCACACGCACATTGCAAATACAACCAGTACGGTCGCAGTTCTCGTATGACAATTCGCCACTCCCATTGCTCGATGGTCTGAGGGTGGCACAAAAAATTCTTCCTCTCCACTGCGCAAAAGGGGAGTCCGTTCTTCCGAATCATTGCAGGTGTTTTCTATAGCGACCATAGTTCAATTTCAGGCGTGTCACCGCCACGTAGAACTGGCGTGGGATTGTTTGGAATGCCACGGTGTAGATAGGACGCAGCATCGTAGCTCGCTGTAGAATCGCCCCCAAGGGGTGCCAGAAGTTTCCTTTCTATTCTTTGACCTACTGGTTTCTTTGTGATTCCTTCAAATCAGCGTCGATGTTCAGTATATTTTCATAGTCGTGGCTGTCCGTAATGATCTGGTTCTTTGTCCATTTGTGTAAAATTCCACCCCCACTGCGAGGTGTGTGTCACGGACAGTTTGGGTCGCTAATGAGATTAAAAGCAGCCGGAATCATTTTAGTAGGAGGGTACAGCTCAGATATAGGTGCACACGTGAAGATTAAAAGCTGTGCCTTCCCCTGTTTCGATTTAAATAGATGGGTTATCATTTATTTCAATTCATATTTTCAATAGTATGAGGGAATGATGTGTATTCAGAACAAGCAAAATACGTAAACACATTCACTGTTTAGTTGACAGAAATTCCAACCCTTGCAGTCCCACGTTGTCATGAGACTCATCACTATTGTTGCAATACTGTTTTCATTGTGGTTTCTGTGGTTTACCACGGAGACCATGAAAATTAAGTTGAAACACGTACATGTGAATTATTTATTCTTACTGACACGCGATGATTAATGTCAACATTATTCTCGTACTCATGCAACAACTACACCACTTTGTTTCCTCAAAATTGTTTTTCTCTTTCTTAATCATATTGCCATGGCTGTAAGAAGAAAACTACTGTCACATGTGGTAGAAACTAATGCTATTTGCAATTATGTAGTAAATACTTTACTTCACTCTATTTTCTTATCGTCTGTGTAACATTTTGATCCATGTTACATGTATGTTACCAACGTATGAACATTCACGCAGGTTGCAATGCTTCGTACATCTATTACCCTTGTATGTAACACAATACGTCATAACTCAAAGACGGTGATGTGCAAAGTGTGCCCTCTAGCATATTGATACTCTTTGTGCTTACATTCAGTGTTTACGTACTGTGAATGAGTGTGAAACTAAATGCAACTAAATACTCTGTGTGTTTTGGTGTAACCTGTAAAATGTACATTGCCGGAATCAATCTGACACAATGATGCAGCGCAATGTCACAGTATCCTAAAACATTACAATCATTTCGTTTCACAAGCTTTTAGTGACCAGTAACTGAATTGTAAAGGAGAATTGAAAAGATGGGGGAAGATATGCTGTGTGAATGTCAATTTGGATACAGGAGAGGATTAGGAACAAGAGAGACGCTTCTGGCTCTGAGGGTTCCTACGGAAAAGCAATGACAGAAAAATATACCAGCCTATATTAGCTTTATAGACCTGGAAAAGACATTTGATATTGTTATCTGGCATGAGATGTTCAGAGTGATGAAGAAAGCAGATATAAATTACAAAAACATACAGTGATACTCAGATTCTGTAAGGATCGAGTGGCTGTGAATAGGAACTTTCGTCAGGAACATTAAGCAAACACGAGAAAAGCTGTGAGACAAGAATGTGCTCTCTCTCCTGTTATGTTCAGTGCTTACATCCGGGAAGCTGTAGACCAACTCAGCGAAACTAAAGAAGTGGGGTTCGAAATTAATGAGCAGAGGATCGACATGATGCATTATGCAAATGATATTGGTGTGGTCATGCAGATGAAAGATCAAGAGAAGCACAATGGAAAGGATTTTCTGTCATAAGTATAAGCGAAATACTACAATGCTATACAGTACTGACGAAGAGTACGAACCTTCAAGAATAAGAACTAGGAGAGAGGAAGAATTTTACTACCTTGGAAGCGGTTTCACAGGGTAATGGTTTTACTTTGGTGTGAACCCAAAGTCATATAAAACTTTCTAAAAGATGTAACCGCCAATTGATTGAACAATAGGTTTTATTACACAATCTACGAGGGTGGTTCAGAAAGTAACCTCCGATTGGTCACAGTGCGGGTTGTGGGGGGAGTAGCGACGCCATCTGTGCGGTCACGCACTCAACAGGTCAGTCGGCATCAAGCCGTGGTCGAGTGAACGTCGTACCTGCGCTAGTTTAGTTTTTGTGGCAGTTTGAAATGTGTGCTGCAATAGAAAACCCCGCCAAATGTGAAGTGCGTTCCGTCATAAGGTTTTCTACAGCCAAAGGATATTCTGCAGCAGCTATTCATCGTGAGCTTTGTGCCGTGTATGGACCAAGAGTTATGAGTGAAGGAGTTGTCCGTGAATGGGTACGTTTATTTAAAAGTGGACGAGAAAACGTTCATGATGAAGAGAGGAGTGGTAGACCATCATTGGTGACTGACGAACTCGTTCGGACAGTTGATGCAAAAGTTCGTGAAAATCGACGTTTCTCAATATCGGAGTTGTCTACTGGTTTTCCACAGATTTCTAAGACTCTCTGGTACGAGATAGTGACAGCAAGATTAGGTTACCGTAAGTTCTGTGCACGATGGGTGCCCAAAATTCTTACAGACCACCACAAAACTCAAAGAATGGCCTCTGCATTAGACTTTCTGTCACGTTATGAGGACGAAGGAGAACCATATCGTGACCGGTGACGAAACCTGGATTAAGTACGTGAACCCTGAGACAAATTTTTCTGCCAGAAAACTGATGGCAATGGTGTTTTGGGATGCCAAAGGTGTGTTGTTGGTTGAATTCATGGAACGTGGTACGACCATTAATCAAGACGTGTACTGTGAAACAATAAAAAAGTTACGACGGGCTATACAGAACAAACGCCGTGGTATGCTGACTTCCGGTATCGTTTTTTTGCACAATAACGCCCGTCCTCACTCTGCTCGCAGAACAACGGCCCTTCTTGAGTCCTTCAAGTGAGACGTTATCAACCATCCACCTTACAGCCCAGACCTGGCGCCAAGTGATTATCACCTCTTCATGCATTTGAAGAAATGGCTCGGGTCACAGCGGTTCGATGACGACGAAGAGCTCAAAGATGCGGTCACAGGCTGGCTCCAGGCACAAGCGGGTGATTTTTATGCAGAAGGAATTTCAAAGCTTGTGAAGAGATACGATAAGTGCCTCAATCGCTATGGAGACTATGTAGAAAAATAGTGCAAAGATGTAGTTGTAAGATGTATATATTAAAATATTTTTATTTAACTTGGTGTATTTTTTTAAATCAACCGGAGGTTACTTTCTGAAGGGCCCTCGTAGATTTAGGCCTTAAACAATTTCCATGTGTTACAAATATCAAAATTCATTAGACGTCAGAAGAACACGAGCCATCGTTAAACTACACATCTTCGATTATACACACAACAAAGAAGTTTTGCATCACCTCGGTTCCGAGAGTTCTGGAACTTGTTCAGAAAATTGGTATAGAGATCATCATAAACATGATTTCCACCTTTTTTGTTGCTCATAAAAACCACACTTGCATGTTTTGCCACCATAACGCGAAACCTTCAGAGCTGGTGTTCCAGAATGCTGTACACACCGGGCCGGCCGTTGTTCAAATGGTTCAAATGGCTCTGAGGACTATGGGACTTAACTTCTGAGGTCATCAGTCCCCTAGTACTTAGAACTACTTAAACCTAACTAACCTAAGGACATCACACACATCTATGCCCAAGGCAGGATTCGAACCTGCGACCGTAGCGGTCGCGCGGTTCCAGACTGTAGCCCGGCCATTGTGGCCGAGCGGTTCTAGGCGCTTCAGTCCGGAGCCTCGCTGCTGCTACGGTCGCAGGTTCGAATCCTGCCTCGGGAATGGCTGTGTTTGATGCCCTTAAGTTAGTTAGGTTTAAGTAGTTCTAAGTCTAGGGGACTGATGACCTCAGATGTTAAGACTCATAGTGCTTAGAGCCACTTGAACCATTTGTACACACCAGTACCTCTAATACCCAGTAGTACGTCCTCTTGCATTGATGCAGACCTGTATTCGTCGTCGCAAACTATTCACAAGTTCATCGAGGCACTGTTGGTCCTGATTGTCCCATTCCTCAACGGCGATTCGGCGTAGAGCCCTCAGAGTGGTTGGTGGGTCATGTCGTCCCTTTTCCATCTGCCCAAGGCATGTTCGGCAGGGTTCATGTCTGGAGAACGTGCTGGCAACTCTAGTAGAGCGATGTCGTTATCCTGAGAGAAGTCATCCACAAGTTGTGCACAATGGGGCCGCGAATTGTCGTCCATGAAGTCGAATGCCTTGCCAATATGTTGCTGATATTGTTGCACTATCGGTCGTAGGATGGCATTTACGTATCGTACAGCCGTTACGGCGCCTTGCATGACCACCAGCGGCGTACGTCGGCCCCACATAATGCCACCCCAAAACAGCAAGGAACCTCCACCTTGTTGTACTCACTGGACAGTGTGTCTAAGGCGTTCAGCCTGACCGCCTTGCCTCCAAACACGTCTCCGACGATTGTCTGGTTGAAGACATATGCGACACTCATCGGTGAAGAGAACGTGATGCCAATCCTGAGCGGTCGATTCGGCATGTTGTTTGGCATATCTGTACCGCGCTACATATTGTCGTGGTTGCAAAGATGGACCTCGCCATGGCCTCTGGAGTGAAGCTGCGCATCATGCAGCCTATTTCACACAGTTTGAGTCGTAACACGACGTCCTGTGGCGGCACGAAAATTATTATTCAATATGGTAGCGTTGCTGTCAGGGTTCCTCGGAGCCGTAATCCGTAGGTAGCGGTCATCCACTGCAGTAGTAGCCCTTGGGCAGCCTGAGCGATGTGTGTCATCGACAGTTCCTGTCTCTCTGTATCTCCTCCATGTCCAATCAACATCGCTTCGGTGCACTCCGAGACGCCTGGACACTTCCCTTGTTGAGAGCGCTTCTTGTCACAAAGTAACAATGCGGACGCGATCGAACGGAGGTATTGACCGTCTAGGCATGACTGAACTACAGACAACACGAGCCGTCTACTTCCATCTTGGAACTGATCGGCTGTCGGATCCCCTCCGTCTAATAGGCGCTGCTCATGCATCGTTGTTTACATCTTTGGGTAGGTTTAGTGACACCTGTGAACAAAATGTTCAAATGTGTGTGAAATCTTATGGGACTTAATTGCTAAGGTAATCAGTCCCTAAGCTTACACACTACTTAACCTAAATTATCCTAAGGACAAACACACACACCCAGGCCCGAGGGAGGACTCGAACCTCCGCCAGATCTGTGAACAGTCAAAGGGACTGTGTCTGTGATATCCACAGTCAACGTCTATCTTCAGGAGTTCTGGAAACCAGGGTGATGCAAAACATTTTTTGATGTGTGTATAAATCAATTTTGTCCAAGTAAATGCGAGAAAATTTGTGTAATAGGCTAATTTATTGGCAATTAGCATGACTTCTTCACTTGATATGGTTTTGGAGTAAAATAGGTTACCAAATCACAGGTCTTAAACTTCACTGCATTGTGTCTAAGCAACTACTAACTTATTTTTATGTCAGTGGCTCCTTAGAGACAGTGTAGCAAAGTTTAAAACGTGGGATTTGATCATCTATTTTACTGCAAAACCATATCAAGTGAAGACATCATGCTAATTGCCAGTAAATTAGCCTATTAGACAAATGTTCTCGCATTTACTTTGCATCAAATTGGTTTATATATCAGAAGGTTCAGATTTGATGACCTCATATGGCATCCCAGTCTCCTCTTTAAACTCCAAACCTACGCCCTGCCTATCAATTTTGTCCATCTGATCGCTTCCTTTCTCTGACGCCGTCCTTAATAAGTCACCCTCCACGACACCAACTCCTGTATCTTTTATCCCACTGCTAGCGTCCCCCAGGGCTCCATCCTCCCCCCTCTTCTCTATCTCCTGTACACCGCAAATATGCCCAAACCACCCCAACCAGTACACTTCCTCAAATATCCTGATGACACTGCCTTCCTGGCTCTCTATCCTGCCCTTCAACGTTCCCAATGCTCCCCCCAAACCCACCTTGATATGTTCACCATTTGGTCTAACCAGTGGCTCCTTCGTATCAACCCCTCCAAAACCGAGGCAATCATCATAGGCCACACCACCCACTCCCTCTGTCTCCATGATTTCTATCTATCCATTTATGGTCATCCCATCCAGCTCACCCCCACCCTGAGATACCTTGGCCTCACCCTCAACCATCACCTTACCTAGACCCCTCATCTCCTGATCACCCAGCAGAAAGCCCATTCCCACCCCTGCCTCCTGAAACTCCTGTCTGGCCGGACATGGGGATTGCACCCTTCAACAATCCTCCACACCTACAAATCCCTCATCTGTCCTATCCTCTGTTGTGTCAGCATTGTCTGATTCTCCATCCCATCCTCCACTTCTATAAGGCCCACCACATCCTACAACACCACATACTCTGCCTTGCCTTCTGTATCTGCCTTCCTTCCCCCACATGACTCCTGTATGACATCATCCCTTTTCCCAACATCCTCCTTTTCCTCCAACATATTCACATCCTTTACACTGTCTGCAATCTTGATCCCCCCCCCCTCCCTGGTTTCCTCCTTCGTCTCCAACACCCACCCATTGCTGCGCCTGTATTGCTGTATCCCTCCCTCTCTCCACCTCCACACCCTCCATCTCTTTCATCAGCGAAATTTCCAGCACCTCCCCCTCCCAGATGTTGAATTTCGCTAAGATGTCTACCCTTCCTAACAACTGTAGCCTGGCCTTGTTCCCCCCTCCTTCAGGGCCTCCCTTTTCCTCTCCCCTCCTTCTCCCAGAGCGGATTTTCCTCCTTCTCCCCCTGAGTCTCTACACCCCCTCCTCGAATGCTTCCTCCCATGTCCTTCCCTCCCTGACCCCCTTTGGCGCGCCCCACCATCCGTCTCCCCCCTCTCCCCCCCCTCTAGCACCGCCCCTCCCCCTTTCTTCCCTCCTCCCTCGTCTCCATCCCCCCTGCCAGATCCTCTCAGTTTGTTCATCGTTGTTGGTGTGCTACGTCAGTGTTGTGTTAGGTTCTGTTCTCCCATGACGTCAAGAGCTGTGATTTTAATTTGTGCTGGACTTGTACATAATGTTGCTGTCAGTGACTGTTACGTGCTACGCCACCCATCGCTACTTTTATGCTCTGGCTGTACTTCGCCTTGTGTTTTGTTTTAATTGTCACAGTGTGTGGTTTTTTGTGTACAGTTTTTAGATTTTTATACCATTTTCACAGTCACCCCCTTTCTTACGCTATCTTCCATTATATTTCCCTTTTTATATGTCTGTTTCGCCATATTTCCTCCTTTATGTTGTTTTAAATCGCTCCATGTTCTGTATTTACTGTCTGTCTCTCGGCTGATGTGCAGAGCCTATGCTGCTGCCAGCCTACCCCATAAGGGGCGTTGAAATACAATAAAACAAAAACAAAATTTTATGACTGTGAGACTTCAGTGTATTTTATGTGCTCTACGAATCGACAACTGTATTTTTTAACTTTGTATCGTCTTTTTTGACTGTCCCACAATGAACGTCTCTATATCAGTGTATATTTTAACCCCTATTGTCTCCACTTATTCTGTTTTCACGTCCCCCTTTTGTCGCCTTCACATGTGTAGTTTTCCCCTTTTATTAACTCTCTTGTCACTCACTTGAAGAGCAGCGGATTGTGCCACTGCTGGCACTCCCCTGCCCATATGCGGCAGGGGAATGAAATCACAATAAAGGAAAATAAAGAGTTTGATGATGAATTGTGTTTTACTCAAGTCTAATGGTTATTTGACACGTGTTGATCGCTAAAGGCCGAAATCTAGATTGCGAAATAAAACTTGTTGCGCAGTCAAATGGTGGTTATGTGTTTCAAAAAGCTTCACAAAGGAAGTCGGAAAGAAATCTGCAAGCAGGCCAAAATAGCATTTAATTTTAGAAAGGACTTACTCACCAACAAGAATATCAATCTGGAAATAGAGAAATGTATCATGAAAGCATTTGTTCTGTTGTAGCCCTATACGGGTGTGAAACACAGGCCATAGGAAAAGAAGCGAGTAGACAGTAAGAATCCCTGAGGATTTGGTGCTACAGAAGGGTGATGGTCGACTGGAGAGACAGTGTTACCAGTGAAGATGCGACAGGAACCAGGTCTCTCTGGAGGCACATTCACACTAAAAGATACAAACTCATAGGACAGATATTGAGATACATCACTGAAACAATAGCAGAAGGAGCTATTGAGGGAAAGAATTGCCAGAGCCATCAAAGGATGTCATACACACAACAGATTATGAAAAATGTGGGATTCACTATGTACACGGAAATAAAAAAGAAGGCACATAGAAAAGAGGAATGGGGCACTGTAGCAAACTAACCTCAGGGTGGAGACCACGGCCATAGTGTCTAGCTGCACATGACCCACTCCCAATGTTCCTGTAATACGTCTCATGAGGATCCTGCAGTGCCCTGTTACTACAGCAGCCATCACGGAAACAGACACTTCAGCATCATCACAACGTCTTACAGCTTTGCCAGTTGGTGATAATTTCAAATGTTAGAAAAAATTCCCAAAAAAATATTACACATATTTATTTTTAGTCTAGAATATGACGCAATACTTTCCAAAAGAAAATTCTTGCCTGCTGCTACGGAAAAAATAAATAAATATAAAAACTAATGTTACAATAAATTTTGAAGAAAAATTATTTTTTACTTCAACCTGTGGAAAAAAACGGAACCATAAACACATATGAACGTTCTCCATGTTCATAGGTGCATGTGATACACGTATTATCGTAAAACTGTAAAAATATTTTGAGATAAAAAATAGAATACCCTAAGAGATGTGCATAATGTCGTCTGTAGGACGTTGCACAAACTTTCAGCGGTAAAGCAGTTAAGAAAACTATAAAATTAATCCTGATAACATTGAGACATCGTTATTGTACCGTGTTATGTATGAACGCATTTATTTACGAGAGGCTCCACGCGCCCAGCTAGCGACTATAGTTAGTCACGAACGATGGCGGTCGACTTTAGGCTCGTTCTGCGCACCTTCTTCACGTATGCTCCGACAGCCAATAAGCGTTCTGTATTCTTCTGAGCGCTCTGCTGTGAATTCCGTAGCTAATGCGAGCATCAAACGTAGTCATAGGGAATTGTTTAGTAAATTTCGATTCCATTCGTTGCGAATTGTCACCGCTGATTGTGATGGAAAATGATAAATTCTGCATAAGCAAGCGAGAGACGTAATTTGCAGGATATACGCTTTCTTCAAGCGGAAAGCACGCGCGTGCGCCTACCGCAACTTTCACTTGGAATCGTCAACAATGTAATCCTTGTCCGTCCCTCGACATGCTCGAACCGCCATCGTTCGTGGATTGTATGCCGCCGCCAGGATTTTAGTTCCGAGGGCTCACCTTAACGCGACTGAAAATATTATCCACCTCCCGAAAATTTTCATTTTGCAGCTCTTACTGACCATTTGTCACTGCACCCATCACCCAAACTGCCGATGTACGCTATACAAAAATAGTTGTAGGTGCTTTCAGCCCAATATTTCCGCTGAAGTCGAGCAAAATATATTTGTTTGTAGGATTTTGTGAAGCTCAAGTTTTATAAAAGTATATTACGACACTATTGCCCTCTTTTTTTTTTTTTGGTCATCAGTCTACTGACTGGTTTGATGCGGCCCGCCACGAATTCCTTTCCTGTGCTAACCTCTTCATCTCAGAGTAGCACTTGCAACCTACGTCCTCAATTATTTGCTTGACGTATTCCAATCTCTGTCTTCCTCTACAGTTTTTGCCCTCTGCAGCTCCCTCTAATACCATGGAAGTCATTCCCTCATGCCTTAGCATATGTCCTATCATCCTGTCCTTTCTCCTTATCAGTGTTTTCCACATATTACTTTCCTCTCCGATTCTGCGTAGAACCTCCTCATTCCTTACCTTATCAGTCCACCTAATTTTCAACATTCGTCTATAGCACCACATCTCAAATGCTTCGATTCTCTTCTGCTCCGGTTTTCCCACAGTCCATGTTTCACTACCATACAATGCTGTACTCCAGACGTACATCATCAGAAATTTCTTCCTCAAATTAAGGCCGGTATTTGATATTAGTAGACTTCTCTTGGCCAGAAATGCCTTTTTTGCCATAGCGAGTCTGCTTTTGATGTCCTCCTTGCTCCGTCCGTCATTGGTTATTTTACTGCCTAGGTAGCAGAATTCCTTAACTTCACTGACTTCCTGACCATCAATCCTGATGTTAAGTTTCTCGCTGTTCTCATTTCTACTACTTCTCATTACCTTCGTCTTTCTCCGATTTACTCTCAAACCATACTGTGTACTCATTAGACTGTTCATTCCGTTCAGCAGATCATTTAATTCTTCTTCACTTTCACTCAGGATAGCAATGTCATCAGCGAATCGTATCATTGATATCCTTTCACCTTGTATTTTAATTCCACTCCTGAACCTTTCTTTTATTTCCATCATTGCTTCCTCGATGTACAGATTGAAGAGTAGGGGCGAAAGGCTACAGCCTTGTCTTACACCCTTCTTAATACGAGCACTTCGTTCTTGATCGTCCACTCTTATTATTCCCTCTTGGTTGTTGTACATATTGTATATGACCCGTCTCTCCCTATAGCTTACCCCTACATTTTTCAGAATCTCGAACAGCTTACACCATTTTATATTGTCGAACGCTTTTTCCAGGTCGACAAATCCTATGAAAGTGTCCTGATTTTTCTTTAGCCTTGCTTCCATTATTAGCCGTAACGTCAGAATTGCCTCTCTCGTCCCTTTACTTTTCCTAAAGCCAAACTGATCGTCACCTAGCGCATTCTCAATTTTCTTTTCCATTCTTCTGTATATTATTCTTGTAAGCAGCTTCAATGCATGAGCTGTTAAGCTGATTGTGCGATAATTCTCGCACTTGTCAGCACTTGCCGTCTTCGGAATTGTGTGGATGATGCTTTTCCGAAAGTCAGATGGTATGTCGCCAGACTCATATATTCTACACACCAACGTGGATAGTCGTTTTGTTGCCACTTCCCCCAATGATTTTAGAAATTCTGATGGAATGTTATCTATCCCTTCTGCCTTATTCGACCGTAAGTCCTCCAAAGCTCTTTTAAATTCCGATTCTAATACTGGATCCCCTATCCCTTCTAAATCGACTCGTGTTTCTTCTTCTATCACATCAGACAAATCTTCAACCTCATAGAGGCTTTCAATGTATTCTTTCCACCTATCTGCTCTCTCCTCTGCATTTAACAGTGGAATTCCCGTTGCACTCTTAATGTTACCACCGTTGCTTTTAATGTCACCAAAGGGTGTTTTGACTTTCCTGTATGCTGAGTCTGTCCTTCCGACAATCATATCTTTTTCGATGTCTTCACATTTTTCCTGCAGCCATTTCGTCTTAGCTTCCCTGCACTTCCTATTTATTTCATTCCTCAGCGACTTGTATTTCTGTATTCCTGGTTTTCCCGGAACATGTTTGTACTTCCTCCTTTCATCAATCAACTGAAGTATTTCTTCTGTTACCCATGGTTTCTTCGCAGCTACCTTCTTTGTACCTATGTTTTCCTTCCCAACTTCTTTGATGGCTCTTTTTAGAGATGTTCATTCCTCTTCAACTGTACTGCCTACTGTGCTATTCCTTATTGCTGTATCTATAGCGTTAGAGAACTTCAAACGTATCTCGTCATTCCTTAGTACTTCCGTATCCCACTTCTTTGCGTATTGATTCTTCCTGACTAATGTCAGGAACTTCAGCCTACTCTTCATCACTACTATATTGTGATCTGAGTCTATATCTGCTCCTGGGTACGCCTTACAATCCAGTATCTGATTTCGGAATCTCTGTCTGACCATGACGTAATCTAATTGAAATCTTCCCGTATCTCCCGGCGTTTTCCAAGTATGCCTCCTCCTCTTGTGATTCTTGAACAGGGTATTCGGTATTACTAGCCCTCACCACGCAATAAAGGCGTTGTTCTTGGTGCTGCAATATCTCTGCACTCCATTAAAAGTTTTCTCCCACCATTACATTTTCTGAATGAAAAACCAAGTGTGCAGAGAAGACAAAGTATTGAAGGACAGTTCGAAGCACTAACGTTTCGTAAAAATGGTCAAATTCCGTAGAATTATGTTTTCATTTATATCCGTTTCTTGGATAATTAAAACACGTGCTCACAAAAAAATGGTTCTGAGCACTATGGGACTTAACATCTATGGTCATCAGTCCCCTAGAACTTAGAACTACTTAAACCTAACTAACCTAAGGACATCACACAACACCCAGTCATCACGAGGCAGAGAAAATCCGTGACCCCGCCGGGAATCGAACCCGGGATCCCGGGCCACGTGCTCACATCTAGACATTCTGCAAATGTTACTGCACTGTTATCGAGGAATACAGTCGATTCGATAATGACACAAGGTTTTGTTGTCGTTTTATGAACTTTAGCAAAATTTCTATTATTCATGACTACATCACTAAAGAAGTTCAATACTTTCAATACGACAATTTCAGATTATTTTCGAATGTCTTCTCGCCCTTCACGCGCTCTGGCTGGAGTAGCATCAGACGTAGCCCCCTGCTCCTGCGTTTCACTCACTTCCGTTCCACGGAAGGCTAAAACCACACGTGAACACACGATATTGCACGTAAACGCTAAACACTGACCTGAATTGTTAACAGTGCATAGTGGTGAGAAAACCACAAGAGGGGTAATCACGGAGCTTTGCACCTGCCCACTGCATGCAGTGGGTGTGACCTTTTGAGGCGTCTGCTTTCGTAACAGCCACCGTTCAAAAAATGGTTCAAATGGCTCTGAGCACTATGGGACTCAACTGCTGATGTCATTAGCCCCCTAGAACTTAGAACTAGTTAAACCTAACTAACCTAAGGACATCACACACGTCCATGCCCGAGGCAGGATTCGAACCTGCGACCGTAGCGGTCTCGCGGGTCCAGACTGCAGCGCCAGAACCGCGCGGCCACTTCGGCCGGCACAGCCACCGTGCTCGATAAAATAAATCGTATCAAAATTTTAAAAAAGCGACTGGTTGCGTATTATACCAACATAAATCACCAATTAATGATAAATATTCTTGTCTTCATCGCGGTTCCCCTGCTTCAGTAATCGTCTGCATCATCAAATGCCTTTTCACGAGACCGGCTCAAAATTCTGGTTCTCTCCGTTTGGCTCCAAAAAAGCGTTGGCCGCGTCAAAACGCACTGTCACCGCGCCAGTTCCAAACTGCTGTCGTTTCTTCCTCACTATAGAAGTGGTACAAGGTACCCTCCGCCACGCACCATAAGGTGACTTGTGGGGTACGTGTGTAGATATATAGATGCAGATGCAGATCTCCAGGCGACTCCTACCCTTGTCCACCAGTTCGTCATTCCGAAGGCCTTGAATCCAAGTAAATGAAATTCCGAAGTCGATGAGCTGTATCGTATCGACTTGCTGCACAACTTGCACAGTAATGCACATAAGAGGGGGGTACCCAAAAAAACCGGAACGACATTATGAAATGATAATTAAATCGACACCCTAGCTGCAAACAGGCGTTGATATACATCATTTGGGACGTGTTGAAAATGTGCCCCCCGACCGTGACTCGAACCCAGGACCTCCTGCTTGCATGGCAGATGCTCTATCCATCGTTTTTCTTTTTTTTTTCTTTTTTTTCATTTTGTTCGGCATTGTTCATTGCGTTTGGTCTGGGCGGACGTCACAAGACATCCGTTCAAGTTGCTGTTGACTCGTTTACTCAGTTTTTTTATGACAGAGGGCTGCTGACCGAACACGCTGAGCTACCGTGCCGGCGATCATCTGAGCCACCGAGGGCACAGAGGATAGTGCGCCTGCAGGGACTTATCCCTTGCTCTCTCCCCATGAGACCCACATTCCTAACATGTCCACATCACTACATTCGTAGTGCGCCTAATAGATGTTTGCCCATCGCATTCATTACTCGGGGCAGATTAATCTACCAAGTCCCGTACGAGTTAGGACATAATGTGTGCGTACGCACAAGAAGTTCAATGGCAGGGTAGCCATGTTTTAACTACACTACTGTCCATTAAAATTGCTACACCAAGAAGAAATGCAGATGATAAACGGGTATTCATTGGACAGATATATATTATACTAGGACTGATATGTGATTATATTTTCACGCAATTTGGATGCATAGATCCTGAGAAATCAGTACTACCTCTGTCCGTAATAACGGCCTTAATACGCCTGGGCATTGAGTCAGACAGATCTTGGATGGCGTGTACAGGTACAGCTGCCCATGCAGCTTCAACACGATATTCACAGTTCATCAAGGGTAGTGACTGGCGTATTGTGACGAGCCAGTTGCTCAGCCACCATTGACCAGACGTTTGCAATTGGTGATAGATCTGGAGAATGTGCTGGCCAGGGCAGCAGTCGAACATTTTCTGTATCCAGAACGCCCCGTCTATGACCTGCAACAAACGGTCGTGCATTATCCTGCTGAAATGTAGGGTAGAGCCACGGGTCTAACACATCTGAAATGTAACGTCCACTGTTCAAAGTGCCGTCAGTGCGAACGAGAGGTGACCGAGACGTGTAACCAATAGCACCCCATACTATCACGCCGGGTGATACGCCAGTATAGCGATGACGAATACACGCTTTCAATGTGCGTTCACCGCGATGTCGCCAAACACGGATGCGACCATCATGATGCTGTAAACAGAACCTGGATTCATCCGAAAAAATGACGTTTTGCCATTCGTGCACCCAGGTTCGTCGCTGAATACACCATCGCAGGCGCTCCTGCCTGTGATGCAGCGTCAAGGGTAACCGCAGCCATGGTCTCCGAGCTGATAGTCCATGCAGCCGCAAACGTCGTCCAACTATTCGTGCAGATGGTTGTTGTCTTGCAAACGTCCCCATCTGTTGAGTCAGCGATCGAGGCGTGGCTGCACGATGAGTTACAGCCATGCGGATAAGATGCCTGTCATCAAGACTGCTTGTGATACGAGGGCATTGGGATCCATCACGGCGTTCCGTATTACCCTCCTTAACCCACCGATTACATGTTCTGCTAACAGTCATTTGATCTCGACCAACGCGAGCAGCAATGTAGCGATACGATAAACCGCAATCGCGATAGGTTACAATCCGACTTTTATCAAAGTCGGAAACGTGATGATACGCATTTCTCCTCCTTACACGAGGCATCACAACAACGTTTCACCAGCAAACGCCGGTCAATTGCTGTTTGCGTATGAGAAATCGGTTGGAAACTTTCCTCATGTCAGCACGTTGTAGGTGTCGCCACCGGGGCCAAACTTGTGTGAATGCTCTGAAAAGCTAATCATTTGCATATCACAGCATGTTCTTCCTGTCGGTTAAATTTCGCGTCTGTAGCACATCATCTTCGTAGTGTAGAAATGTTAATGGCCAGTAGTGTATATATGAAGGTAGTATCTGTTCCCGAAAGAACAGATACCACTGATGACGTGCAGCTTCTCTAGAATGAATGTGATGGGCAAACATCTATTAGGCGCACTACGAATGTAGTGGTGTGAACATGTTGGGAATGTGGGTCTCACGGGAGCGTGCAAGGGATAAGTTTCTGCACGCGCACTATTGTCTGTGCCCTCGGTGGCTCAGATGAATAGAGCGTCTGCCATGCAAGCAGGAGGTCCCAGGTTCGAGTCCCTGTATGGGCACACATTTTCAACATGTCCCCAATGACGTATATCATCGCCTGTTTGCAGCTAGGTTGTCGATTTAACTATCATTTCATTCTAGAGAAGCTGCACGGTCATCAATGGTATCTCTCCTTTCGGAAACAGATACTACCTTCACATACAGCGGAACAACATTGCCGTGGCGGAGCTTGTGTAGCACGCATTCCTGCCGCTAGGCGTGTACAGTGCAACTCATTGCCAGTTCAGTGCCGTCTGTGTTGTCGACCTGGCTTGTTTTATTTATGTATTTATTTATTGTTCCGTGGGACCAAATTAAGGAGAAGTCTCCATGGTCATGGAACGAGTCAATACATGAAATTATAACACGATATTAGAAACAGGTAAATGAAATATACAAAAATATATTTAGGTGCCAAGTCGTAAGTTTAAATAAAGAAAATCAACAATGTAACACTGGAATTTGCTTAATTTTCTAGCTCTTCCAGGAGGTCCTCGACAGAATAGAAGGAGTGAGCCATGAGGAAACTCTTCAGTTTAGGCTTAAAAGAGTTTGGGCTACTGCTAAGATTTTTGAGTTCTTGTGGTAGCTTATTGAAAATGGATGCAGCAGAATACTGCACTCCTTTCTGCACAAGAGTCAAGGAAGTGCATTCCACATGCAGATTGGATTTCTGCCTAGTGTTAACTGAGTGAAAGCTGTTAACTCTTGGGAATAGGCTAATATTGCTAACAACAAACGACATTAAAGAAAATATATACTGCGAGGGCAATGTCAGAATTCCCAGACTATTGAATAGGGGTCGACAAGAGGTTCTCGAACTTACACCACATATAGCTCGAACAGCCCGTTTTTGAGCCAAAAATACCCTTTTTGAATCAGAAGAATTACCCCAAAAAATAATACCATACGACATAAGCGTATGAAAATATGGGAAGTAGACTACTTTTCATGTTGAAGTGTCACTTATTTCAGATACTGTTCTAATGGTAAATAAAGCAGCATTTGGTTTCTGAACAAGATCCTGGACATGGGCTTTCCACGACAGCTTACTATCTATCCGAACGCCTAGGAACTTGAACTGATCCGTCTCGCTTATAATATGCCTATTCTGTCTGATCAAAATATCGGTTCTTGTTGAACTGTGAGTTAGAAACTGTAAAAACTGAGTCTTACTGTGATTTAGCATCAAATTATTTTCCACAAGCCACGAACTTATTTCATGAACTAGATTATTTGATACTGTTTCAATATTACACACAAGATCCTTCACTAACAAGCTGGTGTCATCAGCAAACAGAAATATTTTTGAATTACCTGTAATACTAGAAGGCATATCATTTATATAAATAAGAAACAGAAGTGGCCCCAGAACCGACCCTTGGGGAACGCCCCACTTAACAGTGCCCCATTAGGACTGAACATCACTACCACTCTCAATATTGTGGAGAATTGCCTTCCGCTTTCTGTTCTTAAAGTAAGAGGCGAACCAATTGTAAGCTACTCCCCTTACTCCATAATGGTCCAACTTCTGCAGTAATATTTTGTGGTCAACACAGTCAAAAGCCTTCGTTAAATCAAAGAAAACACCTAGCGTTCGCAACCTTTTATTTAATCCGTCCAAAACTCACAGAGAAAAGAGAATATAGCATTTTCAGTTGTTAAACAATTTCTAAAACCAAACTGAACATTTGACAGAAAATTATGTGACTTTCAATGAGCCAGTAACCTTGTATATACAACCTTCTCGATAACTTTAGCAAACAGCGATGGCATAGAAATAGGTCTAAAATTGTCAACATTATCAATGTCTCCATTTTTATAAAGTGGCTTCACTACCGAGTACTTTAATCGGTCAGGAAACCGACCACTCCTAAAGGAAAAGTTACAGATATGGCTAAGTACTGGGCTAACATACATAGAACAATACTTCAGTAGTCTGATAGATCCCCCGTCATATCTATGAGAGTTCTTGGTCTTTAGTGATCTAATTATTAACTCAATCTCCCTCTTGTCAGTATCATGGAGGAGCATTTCAGGTACCAGTCTCGGAACACTTTTTTCTAAGAGTGCTATATGATTCCCTGTTGGGACTAGGTTTCTATTTAGTTCATCTGCTATATCCAGAAACTGATTATTAAATACTGTTCATATATGCGACTTATCAGTAACACGGACATTCCCACTACACACTGATTCTATATCCTCGACCTGTCTCTGCAGACCAGCCACTTCCTTTACGACTGACCATATGGTTTTAATTTTATCCTGAGACTTAGCTATTCTATCTGCATACCACATACTTTTTGCCTTCCTAATAACATTTTTAAGCACCTTACAATACTGTTTGTAATGGACTGCTGCATTTAGACTTTGACTGTTTCTAACGTTTTGATATAATTGCCACTTTGTTCTACAAGATATTCTTATCCCTCTAGTCAGCCACCCAGGCTGCCTGTTTGTGCTAGTACCCTGTTTTGAACGTTCTAACGGAAAGGAACTTTCAAAGAGCACGAGAAAAGTCTTGAGAAAAGCATTATATTTATCGTCTACTGTATCAGCGCTATAATCATCTTGCCACTCTTGTTCCTTGATAAGGTTTACAAAGGTCTCTACAGCAACTGGATCAGCTTTCCTAAACAGCTAATTACTATAACACGTGTTGCAGCACAAAAATCTTTTAGAGTTAAAATTTGTGCATCATGATCTGAAAGGTCATTTACCTTTTTGCTGACAGAATGCCCTTCTATTAATGAGAAATGAACAAAAATGTTGTCTATGGTTGTTCTACTGTTCCCTTGCACTCTCGTTGGAAAGAATACGGTTTGCATAAGATTGTATGAGTTAAGGAGGTCTACCAGCATCCTCTTCCTTGCACAATCACTTATAGAATTAATATTGAAGTCACCACATATAACTAACTTTTTGTATTTCCTATAAAGTGAACCAAGAACCTCCTCTAGCTTTAGCAAAAATGTTGTGAAATCGGAGTCTGGGGATCTACAAAAAACAACAGAAGTTTAGTTCCGTTAAATTTAACCACACCTGCACAACATTCAAACACCTTTTCAGTGCAGTACTTTGAAACATCAATTGACTCAAATGGGATGCCGTTTTCCACATACATGGCTACTCCCCCACACCGCAAAGAGCTCCTCGAAAAGCTGCCAGCCAACTTGTATCCTGGTAAAGGAAGCCTCTGAATTATCTCCTTATTTAAGAAGTGTTCATATATACCAATAATTTCAGAGTCAACATCTATAAGCAGTTCACTAACTTTATTTCTAATACCTTGTATATTTTGATGAAATATACTAATTCCCTCATTACTCGGATACCTAAGCTTTGTCAAAAGTGGTTCCTTTGTTAGAGAGACTTCCCTTAAGCAGGAATACCTATCAGCTGACTACAATCTAAAAAAGGTGCAGCTCTAACACCCACTACTGCAGGAATTTTCCCATGAGTGATCCCACCAACCCTACCTATGCTGTCACCTATAAGCTTTGCCAACCTCCCCTTCCCATACCTGTTGAGGTGCAGGCCATGTCTAGTGAAACACGTCCTGCTGATAGACTCCACCGACACCACTGAAATGTGACCCATGCTTTCTGTTATCAGCGCACCCCCAAGTCTCTTGTTATTACGCCTGACGGCTGTATTAAGATGAGGCCGATCGTCACGCTGCAACAGTTCCACGAAATGCACATTCGTGTTGCCAGTCTGAGTGGCTATCTTTTCCGGGTGACCATCTATGTCATACTCCCCATCCCTATCAATACTATTACCAGCCCCACCCACAATCACTACCTGATCCTCTTTAGTAAAATCCCTACATAACCCCCCTATGTTAACAGTCACCTGAGCCAATCCTGCATTAGGCTTCACAATGCTGGTGACCTGGTGCTCACTCCCCAGCACTTCCTGCAACTGCTGGCCTACACCTCTGCCATGAGAACTACCTAACAGCAGAACCTTCTTCTTCCTCTTCGACTTTGCAACTGTTCTAGCCACCATAACTACTGAGGTCTGCTGCATACTTCCTACATCTACAGCTACTAGAGATCCCTCTCCACTAGACTCTGACAGTTGGTCATATCTATTGTAAACACCAATAATAAAACTATCTGAAAATCTTCTTCTCCTAGCAGATCTCTTGCCAACAGCCAGCTCCCATTCCCCAACCCCCTTCTCCCTCCTCATCCTATCTAGCTCCTCCTGTGCGTTTTTCAACTGCACCTGAAGGGCACAGATCTTACGCTCCTGCTCCTCTATCAACTTACTCTTGCCACATAACCTGCAGTTCCAGGAGAGGATCTCACCAGAATGCCCACTGGCTTCCCCACTGCATTCCCCCCAGTGAAAATACTTCGAACAAGTCTCGCACCGCAATCCACTACTCACGAACCTACGGCAAAGCCCACACTTCTCACTCATGGTAAAATTTTACTTTTTCTAAGTTCCGCTACTACAATAAGAAGATGTTAAAAACCTGACTACAATAATCACAAACTCACTATACAAGGGAAGTAACTACTATTATTAACAGTATTAATAAACAACAAATGCGAATATAACAAAAGACTAATACAGAAAGAGAATCAAACGTCTAATGACATAGTAACGAAGCTGAAAACAGTTCCCAAAAGGTTCTTCTGAAATTATTTCACCAGAAAACACAAAAAACTCCGCTTGAAGACTACTAAAGTTCCTAAATAAACCACTATACACAAACAATTAATTAGTACTTAGCTTTCGATGCGCCGCTACAGCTGCAACTGGTCAGCGCGAATTGTAAACACAGGTAAGAGGTTACGTTGCTCTATACGAAACACAAATATCAGGTCACAACACAAGAAAGGCAGAGGTGAATGAAGAAACCACTAATAAGTCACTTATATAGTAAATATGATCACAAAAACCGTTAAAATATGTATCTGAAACCTAAAAATATATAAAAACTTGGAGAGCGATCTCACACGCAGTCACTCGCTTATGACGTCACACCAAAGATCCTGTTTCATCTGCAGTGATTGTTTTTACTAGTGCTCTTTTGTTCTTGTTTTGTTTTTTATTATGAAAGCTTTAAGTGAACTGCGTGCAACTGTGAAATTTTGTTTTCTTCTCGGTAAAAAATGATGCTGAAACTGTTTCAATGTCGAAAACAGCTTACCAAGATGATGCTCGATTTAAAAATGGCGACATGTCAACTGATGTCGAACATTGTTCTGGACGTCCATCAGCAGCCCGAATCGACGAAAATACTGAAAAAGTTCGAGAGCTTGTGCTCATAACCCGTCGACAGAAAACTGATAAACTGTCAGAGTAGTGGGTTATCTTGGAACTCGGTTTACCGAATTTTAACGGATAATGTTGCTGCGAAGTTTGTTCTTTGGTTTCTGACTGACAGCCAAAGGAACGTCGAGTTCAAAAATTTCGTGCTTTGAAACGACAGCTTGAAACTGATCCAGATTTTGTGTCAAAAGTCATTACTGGCGATGAGTTATGGTGCTACGGTTACGACCCAGAAACAAACCAACAGTCAAGCCTTTGGAAGACGTCGTCATGACCCCATTCAAAAATATGTCGAGAAGTCAAATCAAACATCAAAGCAATGCTGATTTCCTTTTTTGATGCCAAGGGCATAGTTCATTCACAGTTTTTGTTCCCCCGTGTTAGACAGTCAATCAAACCTTTCTTTGGAAGTTTTAAGAAGACTGCACAACAGTGTTCGTCGAAAAGGAACCGATCTGTGGCAGATAGACAGTTCTTCCACCACGACAACGCACCTGCACGCACAGCCATCTCTGGTAGACAGTTTTTGGCTAAAAATGGCACGGTTCCACTGCCCCACGCACCTTATTCACCTGACTTCTCTCCGTGCGACTTCTTTTTATTTCCACGCATGAAAAGGGGCATCGAAGGACATCGATTTGACAGCGCTGAAGAATCCCGAAAAAAAAACGGGGAAGGAGGTGTCAGCCATTTCTAAAGATAACTACAAAAAAATGTTTCGAACAGTGTAAGCACCGGTGGGACAAATGTATTAGTTGTAAAGGAGAGTAATTAGAAGGAGATAAGTTTGTTTTGTACACAATTTGAAAATATATAGCTTTCAAAAAGATAATTCCGGTTTGTTTTGGAGAGCCCGTCGTACGTTCTTTTCAAGATACGTGGGAGGTTGCACAGTTACACAGGTAGCTAGGTTAGGTAGCTGTCGGTGTTGCGTTGCGGCCGCGTGCTGCGGCAGTCCAAGGGCGGGAGAAGCATTTACCTCCAGAGTCACGTGACAGACACGGTTACGGAACCGCACGGCGTTATTCAGTTTAATGAAAGCAGCGTAACGGCTGGAGAGAGTGGATACTTCGGCATTCTGCGACCTCGCTGGCAAAATTATTTCTCCCGGCGCGCGCGCGGGTCTCGGCGCGAGCACGTAATTCAGGGGCCGAGATTAAAAACGACAATGTGCGGCGAGCGCCGGTGGTTGTTTTGTGCGCATTGTCACGTCGCGCTGCATTCACAATCCTGACTTCCCTCAGTTAAATTTCTCAATTCTCCGCGGCGCAGAATCCACTCAGGTGCGTGGCGGCGGCCGCTTCTCCGGGTAAATGTGCCCGGGTTTGCTCTGCCGCAACAATGCGACGCGTTAGCCAGACCAGCCACTGTGTGGGGGCGGCCCTCGCCGGAAGCGGAAGCCTTCCCCTCCCCCTCCCCCCCCTCCCCCTCATCATCCGAAAAATTAATGCTTTCAAGGCCGGAAAGAATCTCCGTTTGCAAACATGACGTACACTTACAATAATGTGGCTCTAGAATCGAAATTCTACTACCTTTCCATCCCTGAAGACAGAGATTTCAGATATTTGTTACACTCTACGTGACTTGTGGATCCGTTTTGATGTACTCCATTCATCATAAGAATGAACTTGACGTAAACATTACGCCATGTATTCTTCCGCGTTTGATTGAATCTCATGGATTTCCCTTCACGTGGAGCGGAAGCCAAGCTCTGACCAGTACTGTCAAGTATGGTCACAAGGATACGTTTTATGCTCTGTTACGCGCACGTGGACTGAGCTATAATGTGCTGGATAACAGCTTTACCGGCGCATTAAACTTGGACAGCACTGGCCAACCAGCGGTCCAACTAGCCTTCAATGATGAGAGTAGTTGCAGTTCAGACGTAAAAAGAGACGGGCAGAGAAGCAATGTAGCTTCTAATGTCATTTAACATTTAAATAGAATGAAATAATATTCCGCAAACTCTAGCACTACCGCGCACTTCTTAGCTGAACAAACGGAAGGCATAAAATGCTCTCCTTCTCACCTGACATAGTATTCTAATTACAAACAAAAGTGGTGAAAATTTCTAACATAAACACAGGGTATATTTTATATGAGCGAGCCATGAATGATGCAAAGGCATACAGCAGGGATTTCACCGTATTGTTGAATACTGAAGTCACTGAAGTTCTTAATTACAGTCAGTTCTCTGGTAATCTCTTAGCTCTTTTCTTATCCGAATCCGAGAAATATCTCTTATCCGAATCCCGGAAATACATTTCAGCTCTGGAACTGTCATCTGCTACGTTGATAACGAGTCGATCAACAACAAAATCAACGAAGCCCCCAGGCGTCGCATTTTCTCCTCTTCTTTTATGACGAGCTGTTCTATATCCTGCTACGTTCGGCAGTGACACGTGAAAAAGCTGCGTGCGTTAGTTCCAGTAGGTCTGGCAGCTTAACAGTCTTGTTATTTCTCCGGTCAAATCCCCTAGCTTGGCTCCAGATCAGTTTTGTTTGGTTCATATTGTACTGGTACAGTGGCAAATGTAAAAACGCAGCATTTGTATGGTGTGCTAGATGCTGTGAAAATGATTGTTTTTCATGTTTCTGCGACACATATCTAAACTTGCGATCTAAAACATTACATATAATCCAAATAAAGAGCATATACTTTTTCATTTTTGCCTTAAAAATTAAATTATTATGTTTTCTTAATTTAAGCAACATTTGTAAACAGTCTTTCATAAAATATCGATAATTGAGAATTTATATTTGAAATGAAAACAGGAATTCCGCGCCAATATGTAAATAAAAACAAGGACACCTGCATTATTCTTAAGAAAACGATGATGAATTTTTCTATTACGAGATGTAGGTAATGCAAATTGAACGAGAAAAGAAATTGACTCGGGCGAGACTTGAACCAGCGAACCTACACCACCTACTACAGACGCGAAATTTAACCGACAGGAAGAAGATGCTGTGATATGCAAATGATTAGCTTTCCAGAGCACTCACACAAGGTTAGCCCCGGTGGCGACACCTACAACGTGCTGACATGAGGAAAGTTTCCAACCGATTTCTCACACACAAACAGCAGTTGACCGGTGTTGCCTGGTGAAACGTTGTTGTGATGCCTCGTGTAAGGAGGAGAAATGCGTACCATCACGTTTCCGATTTTGATTGTAGCCTATCGCGATTGCGGTTTATCGTATCGCGACATTGCTGCTCGCGTTGGTCGAGATCCAATGATTGTTAACAGAATATGGAATCGGTGGGTTCAGGAGGGTAATACGGAACGCCGTGCTGGATCCCAACGGGCTCGTATCACTAGCAGTCGAGATGACAGGCATCTTATCCGCATGGCTGTAACGGATCGTGCGGCCACTTCTCGATCCCTGAGTCCACAGATGGGGACGTTTGCAAGACAACAAACATCTGCACAAACAGTTCGAGGACATTTGCAGCAGCATGGACCATCGGCTCGGAGACCGTGGCTGCGGTTACCCTTGACGCTGCATCACAGACAGGAGCGCCTGCGATGGTGTACCCAACGACGAAACTGGGTGCACGAATGGCAAAACGTTATTTTTTCGGATGAATCCAGGTTTAGTTTACAGCATCATGATGGTCGCATCCGTGTTTGGCGACATCGCGGTGAACGCACATTGGAAGCGTGTATTCGTCATCGCCGTACTGACGTATCACCCGGCGTGATGGTATGGGGTGCCATTGGTTACACGTCTCGGTCACCTCTTGTTCGCATTGACGGCACTTTGAACAGTGGACGTTACATTTCAGATGTGTTACGACCGTGGCTCTACCCTTCATTAGATCCCTGCGAAAACCTACATTTCAGCAGGATAATGCACGACCGCATGTTGCAAGTCCTGTACGGGCCTTTCTGGATACAGAAAATGTTCGACTGCTGCCCTGGCCAGCACATTCTCCAGATCTCTCACCAACTGAAAACGTCTGGTCAATGGTGGCCGAGCAACTGGCTCGTCACAATACGCCAGTCTCTACTCTTGATGAACTGTGGTATCGTGTTGAAGTTGCATGGGCACCTGTACCTGTACACGCCATCCAAGCTCTGTTTGACTCAATGCCCAGGCATATCAAGACCGTTATTACGGCCAGAGGTGGTTGTTCTGGGTACTGATTTCTCAGGCTCTATGCACCCAAATTGCGTGAAAATGTAATCACATGTCAGTTCTAGAATAATATATTTGTCCAATAAATGTCCGTTTATCATCTGCATTTCTTCTTGGTGTAGCAATTTTAATGGCCAGTAGTGTACATTGATTTATATTAGCTACTACGTTATCGATTCCTCTACACACTAACTTGTATTTTCGTTGCAGCTGTTTCTAATACAAGCATTGGAAAAATTCGAAGCCGATTATCTCTCTAAATTTATGACAAACATTAAGAACAACTCATTCCTTGGCACTTTTTAACCGTGTTCCACACGCGTGTTTCACTACGGAACAGGAAGCAGTCTCAGCCATTCTCATACTGCGTATTAACAGCGCGACAATCAGAGCACAACAGTGCAGAGGCTGTGACTATACACGATTTTTGAAAGAAAAGCTACATAACTAAAGCGTGATTAAGAAAAAAATTGATGGCTGGGCTAATACATTTGTATAGCTTCTAGTTTCATGTAACGTAACTTAGTAATAATATGTCTAATACGTAAGTAGGACCTACTTCCAAGAGCGCAACAACACGAATGTACGTGTGCTATGTGACCAATCATCGCGTTTTTGTCTGTTTACGTCAGGTTTATTCTTATGATGGACGGAGTACAGTAACTCTTGTTTGTTACATCCTAAGTCGTTTTTGTGATAATATCGCCATCATCAGTGGACATTTATTCTAAAAGCACATGCAGGATGCAAGCGCCGGCCGCGGTGGTCTCGCGGTTCTAGGCGCGCAGTCCGGAACCGTGCCACTCCTACGGTCGCAGGTTCGAATCCTGCCTCGGGCATGGATGTGTGTGATGTCCTTAGGTTAGTTAGGTTTAAGTAATTCTAAGTTCTAGGGGACTGATGACCTCAGAAGTTAAGTCGCATAGTGCTCAGAGCCATTTGAACCATTTTTTTGATGCAAGCGAAATGCTGAAAGATGTGCAGACGATCGACTGTCGTTGCAAGTACTGAGCGTTGGCGTCAGTGTGAACAGACGTAACGTACTGCGCCTAATGTTCTATTACACTGCTTGTGATGAATCATTGGAAATAGGAACCACAGTGACAATCGGAGAATTATCGCCCAGAGCAACACTAATTGGAATGAGCACTTAAAACTAATCGCAGTAAGAGCAGAGGCCAGGCTGACATTTCGTGCAAGAATCCTAAGAAAGTGAAGGTGCGCCGTTGAAAAACTGGAGAAGAAACTTTTTGGTAATATTTTCGGGAAGCAGCGATTCTCTCATCTATATAAAATCAGTGAATAAACAATCTAGATGACGATGGTACTTTATTAAAATGACCGGTTTCGGCCTATACTTAGGCCATCTTCAGACATCACCATCAGCTGAAGTTGACGATGCGTATAACAGCCAGTTGATCTCAGTCACTGAAACTGCGCTAAGTGTTGAGCAGTTTTAGCGGCTGAGATCAACTGACTGTTCTATGCATCATCAACTTCAGCTGATGGTGGTGTATGAAGATGGCCTAAGCATAGGCCGAAACCGATAGCAATGAACTTAACCGAAATCCTAAATGATTTCGTTACCATGATAAGCTGAACTTATCCAGTCAAAATGCGAGAAACGACTGGCAGGCACAATGCGATTCGACGAGGATTTCAAAAGGAATTCATTATGGCTGGCTGCAACCTAAAATAGCGTTATCCCTTGGCTTACACATTGGCGTAGAAGGGCCCGCATCTCGTGGTCGTGCGGTAGCGTTCTCGCTTCCCACGCCCGGGTTCCCGGGTTCGATTCCCGGCGGGGTCAGGGATTTTCTCTGCCTCGTGATGGCTGGGTGTTGTGTGCTGTCCTTAGGTTAGTTAGGTTTAAGTAGTTCTAAGTTCTAGGGGACTTATGACCACAGCAGTTGAGTCCCATAGTGCTCAGAGCCATTTGAATTTGGCGTAGAAGTAGACGATTCAGAACAATGATTACACGCATGCGCTTAAATGACGGCAAATTTCCAACCTGTTGTTGTTGTTGTCTTCAGTCCTGAGACTGGTTTGATACAGCTCTCCATGCTACTCTATCCTGTGCAAGCTTCTTCATCTCCCAGTACTTACTGCAACCTACATCCTTCTGAATCTGCTTAGTGTATTCATTTCTTGGTCTCCCTCTACGATTATTACCTTCCACGCTGCCCTCAAATGCTAAATTTGTGATCCCTTGATGCCTCAGAACATGTCCTCCCAACCGGTCCCTTCTTCTTGTCAAGTTGTGCCACAAACTCCTCTTCTCCCCAATTCTATTCAATACCTCCTCATTAGTTATGTGATCTACCCATCTAATCTTCAGCATTCTTCTGTAGCACCACATTTCGAAAGCTTCTATTCTCTTCTTGTCCAAACTATTTATCGTCCATGTTTCACTTCCATACATGGCTACACTCCATACAAATACACTCCTGGAAATGGAAAAAAGAACACATTGACACCGGTGTGTCAGACCCACCATACTTGCTCCGGACACTGCCAGAGGGCTGTACAAGCAATGATCACACGCACGGCACAGCGGACACACCAGGAACCGCGGTGTTGGCCGTCGAATGGCGCTAGCTGCGCATCATTTGTGCACCGCCGCCGTCAGTGTCAGCCAGTTTGCCGTGGCATACGGAGCTCCATCGCAGTCTTTAACACTGGTAGCATGCCGCGACAGCGTGGACGTGAACCGTATGTGCAGTTGACGGACTTTGAGCGAGGGTGTATAGTGGGCATGCGGGAGGCCGGGTGGACGTTCCGCCGAATTGCTCAACACGTGGGGCGTGAGGTCTCCACAGTACATCGATGTTGTCGCCAGTGGTCGGCGGAAGGTGCACGTGCCCGTCGACCTGGGACCGGACCGCAAGCGACGCACGGATGCATGCCAAGACCGTAGGACCCTACGCAGTGCCGTAGGGGACCGCACCGCCACTTCCCAGCAAATTAGGGACACTGTTGCTCCTGGGGTATCGGCGAGGACCATTCGCAACCGTCTCCATGAAGCTGGGCTACGGTCCCGCACACCGTTAGGCCGTCTTCCGCTCACGCCCCAACATCGTGCAGCCCGCCTCCAGTGGTGTCGCGACAGGCATCAATGGAGGGACGAATGGAGACGTGTCGTCTTCAGCGATGAGAGTCGCTTCTGCCTTGGTGCCAATTATGGTCGTATGCGTGTTTGGCGCCGTGCAGGTGAGCGCCACAATCAGGACTGCATACGACCGAGGCGCACAGGGCCAACACCCGGCATCATGGTGTGGGGAGCGATCTCCTACACTGGCCGTACACCACTGGTGATCGTCGAGGGGACACTGAATAGTGCACGGTACATCCAAACCGTCATCGAACCCATCGTTCTACCATTCCTAGACCGGCAAGGGAACTTGCTGTTCCAACAAGACAATGCACGTCCGCATGTATCCCGTGCCACCCAACGTGCTCTAGAAGGTGTAAGTCAACTACCCTGGCCAGCAAGATCTCCGGATCTGTCCCCCATTGAGCATGTTTGGGACTGGATGAAGCGTCGTCTCACGCGGTCTGCACGTCCAGCACGAACGCTGGTCCAACTGAGGCGCCAGGTGGAAATGGCATGGCAAGCCGTTCCACAGGACTACATCCAGCATCTCTACGATCGTCTCCGTGGGAGAATAGCAGCCTGCATTGCTGCGAAAGGTGGATATACACTGTACTAGTGCCGACATTGTGCATGCTCTGTTGCCTGTGTCTATGTGCCTGTGGTTCTGTCAGTGTGATCATGTGATGTATCTGACCCCAGGAATGTGTCAATAAAGTTTCCCCTTCCTGGGACAATGAATTCACGGTGTTCTTATTTCAATTTCCAGGAGTGTACTTTCAGAAACGACTTCCTGACACTTAAATCTATACTCGATGTTAACACATTTCTCTTCTTCAGAAACGCTTTCCTTGCCATTGCCAGTCTACATTTTATATCCTCTCTACTTCGACCATCATAAGTTATTTTGCTCCCCAAATAGCAAAACTCCTTTACTACTTTTAGTATCTCATTTCCTAATCTAATTCCCTCAGCATCACCTGACTTAATTCACTACATTCCATTATCCTCGTTTTGCTTTTGTTGATGTTCATCTTATATCCTCCTTTCAAGACACTGTCCATTCCGTTCAACTTCTCTTCCAAGTCCTTTGCTGTCTCTGACAGAATTACAATGTCATCGACGAATCTCAACGTTTTTATTACTTCTCCATGGACTTTAATACCAACTCCGAATTTTTCTTTTGTTTCCTTTACTACTGTACTACTGTAATTTACCCCTGCCACCTTCATGATTTGAAAGAGAGTATTCCAGTCAACATTGTCAAAAGCTTTCTCTAAGTCTACAAATACTAGAAATGTAGGTTTGCCTTTCCTTAATCTATTTTCTAAGATAAATCGTAGGGTCAGTATTGCCTCACGTGTTCCAACATTTCTGCGGGATCCAAACTGATCTTTGCCCAGGTCGGCTTCTACCAGTTTTTCCATTCGTCTGTAAAGAATTCGCGTTAGTATTTTCCAGCTGTGACTTATTAAACTGATAGTTCGGTAATTTTCACTATCTGTCAACACCTGCTTTCTTTGGGATTGGAATTATTATATTCTTCTTGAAGTCTGAGGGTATTTCGCCTGTCTCATACATCTTGCTCACCAGATGGTAGATTTTTGTCATGACTGGCTCTCCCAAGGCCGTCAGTAGCTCCAAAGGAATGTTGTCTACTCCCGGGGCCTTGTTTCGACTCAAGTCTTTCAGTGCTCTGTCAAACTCTTCACGCACTATCGTATCTCCCATTTCATCTTCATCTACATCCTCTTCCATTTCCATAATATTGTCCTCAAGAACATCGCCCTTGCATAGACCCTCTATATACTCCTTCCACCTTTCTGCTTTCCCTTCTTTGGTTAGAACTGGGTTTCCATCTGAGCTCTTGATATTCATACAAGTGGCTCTCTTTTCTCCAAAGGTCTCTTTAATTTTCCTGTAGGCAGTATCTATCTTACCCCTAGTGAGATAAGCCTCTACATCCTTGCGTTTGTCCTCTAGCTATCCCTGCTTAGCCATTTTGCACTTCCTGTCGATCTCATTTTTGAGACGTTTGTATTCCCGTTTGCCTGCTTCATTTACTGCGTTTTTATATTTTCTCCTTTCATCAATTAAATTCAGTATTTCTTCTGTTACCCAACGATTTCTACTAGCCCTCGTCTTTTTACCTACTTGATCCTCTGCTGCCTTCACTACTTCATCCCTCAGAGCTACCCATTCTTCTTCTACTGTATTTCTTTCCCCAATTCCTGTCAATTGTTCCCTTATGCTCTCCCTGAAACTCTGTACAACCTTTGGTTTAGTCAGTTTATCCAGGTCCCATGTCCTTAAATTCCCACCTTTTTGCAGTTTCTTTAGTTTTAATCTACAGTTCATAACCAATAGATTGTGGTCAGAGTCCACATCTGCCCCTGGAAATGTCTTACAATTTAAAACCTGATTCCTAAATCTCGGTCTTACCATTATATAATCTATCTGATACCTTCTAGTATCGCCAGGATTCTTCCATGTATACAACCTTCTTTTATGATTCTTGAACCAAGCGTTAGCTATGATTAAGTTATGCTCTGTGCAAAATTCTACCAGGCGGCTTCCTCTTTCATTTCTCTCCCCCAATCCATATTCACCCACTATGTTTCCTTCTCTCCCTTTTCCTACTCTCGAATTCCAGTCACCCATGACTATTAAATTTTCGTCTCCCTTCACAACCTGAATAATTTCTTTTATCTCATCATACATTTCTTCAATTTCTTCGTCATCTGCAGAGCTAGTTGTCATATAAACTTGTACTACTGTAGTAGGCATGGGCTTCGTGTCTATCTTGGCCACAATAATGCGTTCACTATGCTGTTGGTAGTAGCTTACCCGCAATCCTACTTTTTTTATTCATTATTAAACCTACTCCTGCATTACCCCTATTTGATTTTGTATTTATAACCCTGTATTCGCCTGACCAAAAGTCTTGTTCCTACTGCCACCGAACTTCACTAATTCCCACTATATCTAACTTAGACCTATCCATTTCCCTTTTTAAATTTTCTAACCTACCTGCCCGATTAAGGGATCTGACATTCCACGCTCTGATCCGTAGAATGCCAGTTTTCTTTCTCCTGATACCGACGTCCTCCAGAGTAGTCCCCGCCCGGAGATCCGAATGGGGGACTATTTTACCTCCAGAATATTTTACCCAAGAGGACGCCATCATCATTTAACCATACAGTAAAGCTGCATGCCCTCGGGAAAAATTACGGCCGTAGTTTCCCCTTGCTTTCAGCCGTTCGCAGTACCAGCACAGCAAGGCCGTTTTGGTTGATGTTACAATGCCAGATCAGTCAATCATCCAGACTGTTGCCCCTGCAACTACTGAAAAGGCTGCTGGCCTCTCAACAGATACCCCTCCGTTGTCGTTGGACCTACGGTACGGCCATCTGTATTGCTGAGGCACGCAAGCCTCCCCACCAACGGCAAGGTCCATGGTACATGGGGGTAGTTCCAACCTACGTGCTACAAATCGGACGGAAGAAATCTCCATTGTGTGATGTATGCTCTGAAGAGGGAGGCGTGTACCAGCTGCTATTCTCGTGTATCGGATACAAGACATAACAAAAATGTGTCATCCGAGCACTCGTTAACGGAGGGATTCTCCTACCAGCTTAGGCTGCAGTGTTTCTATCAACCCAGAAGAGTGAACTGTTATTAAATGTTAAGTTCAAGCCCATAAATATGTATGTTCTAATTACCTATATATGTATTGGGTATATGATGTTTGGATATTTTTTATGATGCAATTTTTTTATTACTATGTTATAAATGCTCTATGAGTAGGATGCAGTCATGTGTCAATCATTTATTCATACATTAAATCTTCTTGTAGACATGCTTAGGAGAATAACCATTATGAATGGTACTATGTAAATGTAGTTGGCGCCTGTTCTGAGATGGCCAAATACTAGTGATTAAAGGAAAAAAATAACTCGAAAGACTGGTGACCTAAATAAAAAGAAAGATGAGCAATAATTTTTTTTAAGTTTTGTTGTGTTAGAATGAGAACAGTTTTCCCTATTCATGTCAAAAAAATGGCTCTGAGCACTATGGGACTTAACGTCTATGGTCATCAGTCCCCTAGAACTTAGAACTATTTAAACCTAACTAACCTAAGGACAGCACACAATACCCAGCCATCACGAGGCAGAGAAAATCCCTGACCCCGCCGGGAATCGAACCCGGGAACCCGGGCGTGGGAAGCGAGAACGCTACCGCACGACCACGAGATGCGGGCTATTCATGTCACTTATGAAGATTATTAAGTGCTGTACACGTACATTTATAACCTGCAAACCATCCTACGTTGCGTGGGGTTGCGTACTTTGTGTGCTATCATCACGTCTCCCCTTTTCTGTTCCAATAGCGAATAGTTCACGGGATGAACGGTTGTTTGTAAGCCTGCGTGTGGATTCTAATCTCTCTAATTTTACATTCATGTTCTATCCTCTAGATTTATACAGAGTGGTCTATTGATAGTGATCGGGTCAAATAACTCACGAAATAAGCGTCAAACGAAAAAACTACAAAGAACGAAACTTGTCTAGCTTGAAGGGGGAAATCAGATGGCGCTATGGTTGGCCCCCTACATAGCGCTGCCATAGGTCAAACGGATATCAACTGCGTTTTTTTTTTTAAATAGGAACCCCCATTTTCATTACATATTCGTGTAGTACGTAAAGAAATATGAATGTTTTAGTTGGACCACATTTTTCGCTTTGTGATAGATGGTGCTGTAATAGTCACAAACGCATAAGTACGTGGTATCACGTAACATTCTGCCAGTGCCGACGGCATTTGCTTCGTGATACATTACCCGTGTTAAAATGGACCGTTTACCAATTGCCGAAAACGTCGATATCGTGTTGATGTATGGCTATTGTGATCAAAATGTCCAACGGGCGTGTGCTATGTATGCTGCTCGGTATCCTGGACGACATCATCCAAGTGTCCGGACCGTTCGCCGGATAGTTACGTTATTTTAGAAAACAGGAAGTGTTCAGTCACATGTGAAACGTCAACCACGACCTGCAACAAATGATGATGCCCAAGTAGGTCGCGGCTAATACGCACATCAGTAGCAGACATGCGCGAGGATCGGGAATCCCAAAAACGTCGGTGTTGAGAATGCTACATCAACATCGATTGCACCCGTACCATATTTCTATGCACCAGGAATTGAACGTCGTGTACATTTCTACCACTGAGCACTAGAGAAATTACGGGACGATGACAGATTTTTTGCACGCGTTCTATTTAGCGACGAAGCGTCATTCACCAACAGCGGTAACGTAAACCGGCATAATATGCACTATTGGGCAACGGAAAATCTACGATAGCTGCGACAAGTGGAACATCAGCGACCTTGGCGGGTTAATGTATGGTGCGGCATTATGGGAGGAAGGATAATTGGCCCCCATTTTATCGATGGCAATCTAAGTGGTGCAATGTATGCTTATTTCCTACGTAATGTTCTACCGATGTCACTACAAAACGTTTCACTCCATGACAGAATGGCGATGTACTTCCAACATGATGGATGTCCGGCACATAGCTCGCGTGCGGTTGAAGCGGTATTGAATAGCACATCTCATGAAAGGTGGATTGGTCATCGAAGCACCATATCATGGCCTGCACGTTCACCGATGTGACGTCCCCGGATTTCTTTCTGTGGGGAAAGTTGAAGGAAATTTGCTATCGTGATCAACCGACAACGCCTGACAACATGCGTCAGCGCATTGTCAATGTATGTGAGAACGTTACGGAAGGCGTACTACTCGCTGTTGAGAGGAATGTCGTTACTCGTATTGCCAAATGCATTGAGGTTGACGGACATCATTTTGAGTATTTATTGCATTAATGTGGTATTTACAGGTAATCACGCTGTAACAGCATGCGTTATCAGAAATGATAAGTTCACAAAGGTACATGAATCACATTGGAACAACCGAAACAAAATGTTCAAACGTACCTACGTTCTGTATTTTAATTCAAAACCCACCTTTTACCAACTGTTCGTCTGAAATTGTGAGCCATATGTTTGTGACTATTACAGCGCCATCTATCACAAAGTGAAAAAAGTGGTCCAACTAAAACATTCATATTTCTTTACGTACTAGACGAATATGTAATAAAAAATGGGGGTTTAAAAAAACGCAGTTGATATCCGTTCGACCTATGGTAGCGCCATCTAGCGGACCAACCATAGCGCCATCTGGTTTCCCCCTTCAAGCTAGACAAGTTTCGTTCTTTGTAGTTTTTTCGTTTGACGCTTATTTAGTGAGATGTTTGGCCCGGTCTCGATCAATGGACCATCCTGTATAGGAGGAAGCAACATATCGGTTGACTCTTCTAGAAACACATGCTCTCGGAATTTTAACAGCAAACCACACCGTGATGCAATACACAGGCGAGAGAAGCGATCCTTGGACAGTAACAAGTCGGTATAATGTGTGATAATGTGTAGCACAGGTGAGCGGGGGACTTCAATGTGATTCTTTTGATGTTTGGCCCAGTTGTATTCAGAATAGAACCCCTACGCAAGAAAAACGTTGTAACTTCCCGGCTGATTCCAAATTGTTTGCCGGATCGGGGATCGGACAAGGGACCTTTGTCTTTCTCCGGTACGACAGGCGACCTAGTTCCATAAGATACGCAGGAGAACACCTGAAGTGTCGAAGGTAGGGGATGAGGTACTAGTAGAAGTAAAGCTGCGAAGTCGCGTCATTGGTCGTGCTTGGATAGCTCAGCTGCTGGAGCATTTGCTTTCTGTATCATATGTGTCTCTTAGGCTCTATGGGCAGAAGATAAAGGAGACCAGAATGCCTAGATTAGAATACAGACTGCGATTTTCCCTCGCACTATGCGCGAAGGGAGTGGGACAGATAATAGCTAACATAGACAAGAATTACCTTCCACCAAACATGTACACTGCCTGCCTTGTCCAGTATTTATGTAAATGTAGATACTAAAGTTTCCCACTCTGAATAATTGTGAGTGAGCGACCTCGTGCTGCTGCTTGAGTCTTGGTCTTCACGTAAAAATCCCACCTTTTTGCTCCACACCATTATTCCTTGTCGCATAGCCGTCACTGAAACGTGTCTATTGGATCGACAGCGCCCATCCAGCCTCTCAAAGCCTGTCTCCTCGGCGCTTGAGAATCGTATCATTACAGCATCACACCATCCGTAGCCAATCACTGAGCGACTGCCACCTTCAAGGTAAACAGCATGGCAAGGCTGGTTCGCATTCACAAGTGTGCTACCACATTCCATGTCTCTACATCATTGTTTTACGCTCTACAACAGTCCATACGTTGATATTAATTATTCGTATTTTTATGCTGACACTCACATTCATTTCTTTAATGTTTAATTTAATCTATTGCAAAGCGTTTCAATCACGTTTTGCTCAACATCATGCAGAAAATGACTTTTAAAGATACATTGCATTAATCTCAGTTAACATGGAATTGTTTTGTTCCTGTTCTGCTGGTGGAGTGGCTGTTGGGGTATTTGGGGGGAGGAGGGAGGTCAGTAGTTGGCCAAAAATCGATGTACAGTGGTATCTTTGCTAGCGTGCAACTGCGATTTTGGCGTCCCGGAGCTTCATTCGCAGTGTTGGTACACTGGCGGAGCTGTTCTACGATTATGAAATTACACTACTATACTGCTTAATCTAACACTGATTTGGACATAAACTGAGGTGACAAAAGTCTTGGGATACCCCCTCTTATGGTGTACGACCTCCTTTTGGCCGGCGTAGTGCAATAACTCCACGTGGAATATCGCAGAAACAATGAGACACGCTGTCTCTATAATCCTGCATAGCTGGGAGAGTGTTGCCGGTGCAGCATGCTGTGCATGAACTGACCTCCCGATTATGTCCCATAGATGTTCGATGGGATTCACGTCGGGCAACCTGCATGCCCAACTCCAAATGGCTCAAATGGCTCTAAGCACTATGGGACTTAACATCTGAGGTCATCAGCCCCTACACTTAGAACTACTTAAACAAAACTAGCCTAAGGACATCACACACATCCATGCCCTAGGCAGGATTCGAACCTGCGACCGTAGCGGTCGCGCGGTTCCAAACTGAAGCGCCTTGAACCAGTCGGCCACTCCGGCCGGCGCTGAATTCCCTAACGATTTCCGAAATGGAATGTCCCTTGCGTCCAGCTCCAACTGCCATTCCTCGTTCAAATTCGTTAATTCCCATCTTACGGCCGTAATGACTTCGAAAACCTTTTCACATAATTACCTGAGTACAAATGACAGCTCCGCCAATGTGCTGCCATTTTATACTTAGTGTACGCGATACCACCGCCATCTGTATATGTGCATATCGCTATCCACGGCTTTTGTTCAGATGTTCAAATGGGTGTGAATTCCTAAGGTGCCAAACAACTTAAATCATGGGTCCCTACACTACATCTTCATCTACATCTACATCCATACTCCGCAAGCCACCCGACGGTGTGTGGCGGAGGGTACCTTGAGTACCTCTATCGGTTCTCCCTTCTATTCTAGTCTCGTACTGTTCGTGGAAGGAACAATTGTCGGTATGCCTCTGTGTGGGCTCTAATCTCTCTGATTTTATCCTCATGGTCTCTTCGCGAGATATATCTAGGAGGGAGCAATATGCTGCTTGACTCCTCGGTGAAGGTATGTTGCCGAAACTTCAACAAAAGCCCGTACCGAGCTACTGAGCGTCTCTCCTGCAGAGTCTTCCACTGGATGGTTCAAATGGCTCTGAGCACTATGGGACTTAACATCTTTGGTCACCAGTCCCCTAGAACTTAGAACTACTTAAACCTAACTAACCTAAGGACATCACACACATCCATGCCCGAGGCAGGATTCGAACCTGCGACCGTAGCGGTCGCTCGGCTCCGGACTGAGCGCGTAGAACCGCGAGATCACCGCGGCCGGCTCTTCCACTGGAGTTTATCTATCATCTGCGTAACGCTTTCGTGATTACTAAATGATCCTGTAACGAAGGGCGCTGCTCTCCGTTGGATCTTCTCTATCTCTTCTATCAACCCTATCTGGTACGGATCCCACACCGGTGAGCAGTATTCAAGCAGTGGGCTAACAAATGTACTGTAACCTACTTCCTTTGTTTTCGGATTGCATTTCCTTAGGATTCTTCCAATGAATCTCAGTCTGGCATCTGCTTTACCAAAGATCAACTTTATATGATCATTCCATTTTAAATCACTCCTAATGCGTACTCCGAGATAATTTATGGAATTAACTGCTTCCAGTTGCTGACTGCTATGTTCTAGCTAAATGATAAGGGATCTTTCTTTCTCTGTATTCGCAGCACATTACACTTGTCTACATTGAGATTCAATTGCCATTCCCTGCACCGTGCGTCAATTCAGTGCAGATCCTCCTGCATATCAGTACAATTTTCCATTGTTACAACGTCTCGATATACCACAGCATCATCCACAAAAAGCCTCAGTGAACTTCCGATGTTATTCACAAGGTCATTTATGTATATTGTGAATAGCAACGGTCCTACGACACTCCCCTGCGGCACACCTGAAATCACTCTTACTTCGGAAGACTTCTCCCCATTGAGAATGACATGCTATGTTCTGTTATCTAGGAACTCTTCAATCCAATCACACAATTTGTCTGATAGTCCATATGCTCTTCCTTTGTTCATTAACCGACTGTGGGGAACTGTATCGAACGCCTTGCGGAAGTCAAGAAACACGGTATCTACCTGGGAACCCGTATCTATGGCCCTCTAAGTCTCGTGGACGAATAGCGCGAGCTGGGTTTCACACGATCGTCTTTTTCGAAACCCATGCTGGTTCCTACAGAGTAGATTTCTAGTCTCCAGAAAAGTCATTATACTCGAACATAATACGTGTTCCAAAATTCTACAACTGATGGACGTTAAAGATATAGGTCTATAGTTCTGCACATCTGTTCGACGTCCCTTCTTGAAAACGGGGATGACCTGTGCCCTTTTCCAATCCTTTGGAACCCTACGCTCTTCTAGAGATCTACGGTACACCGCTGCAAGATGGGGGGCAAGTTCCTTCGCGTACTCTGTGTAAACTCGCACTGGTATCCCATCAGGTCCAGCGGCCTTTCTTCTTTTGTGTGATTCTAATTGTTTCTCTATGCCTCTGTCGTCTATTTCGATATCTACCATTTTGTCATCCGTGCGACAATCTAGAGAAGGAACTACAGTGCAGTCTTCCTCTGTGAAACAGCTCTGGAAAAAGACATGTAGTATTTCGGCCTTTAGTCTGTCATCCTCTGTTTCAGTACCATTTTGGTCACAGAGTGTCTGAACATTTTGTTTTGTTCCACCTATTGCTTTGACATAAGACCAAAATTTCTTAGGATTTTCTGCCAAGTCAGTACATAGAACTTTACTTTCGAATTAATTGAACGCCTCTCGCATAGCCCTCCTCACACTACATTTCGCTTCGCGTAATTTTTGTTTGTCTGCGAGGCTTTGAATATATTTATGTTTGCTGTGAAGTTTCCTTTGCTTCCGCAGGAGTTTTCTAACTCGGTTGTTGTACCACGGTGGCTCTTTTCCATCTCTTACGATCTTGCTTGACACATACTCATCTAATGCATATTGTACGATGGTTTTGAACTTCGTCCACCGATCCTCAACACTATCTGCACTTGAGACAAAACTTTTGAGTTGAGCCGTCAAGTACTCTGAAATCTGCTTTTTGTCACTTAAGCTAAACAGAAAAATCTTCCTACCTTTTTTAATATTTATATTTACGGCTGAAATCATCGATGCAGTAACCGCTTTATGATCGCTGATTCCCTGTTCTGCGTTAACTGTTTCAAATAGTTCGGGTCTGTTTGTCACCAAAAGGTCTAATATGTTATCACAACGAGTCGGTTCTCTGTTTAACTGCTCTAGGTAGTTTTCAGATAAAGCACTTAAAAAAATTTTGCTGGATTCTTTGTCCTTGCCACCCGTTATAAGCATTTGAGTCTCCCAGTCTATATACGGCAAATTAAAATCTCCACCCAGAACTTTAACATGGTGGGGAAATCTACTCGAAATATTTTCCAAATTTTCCTTCAGGTGCTCAGCCACAACAGCTACTGAACTAGGGGGCCTATAGAGACATCCAATTACCATGTCTGCTTTAACCGTGACCTTCACCCAAATTATTTCACTTTTCGGATCTCCGTCAATTTACTTCGATATTATTGCACTTGTTATCGCTATAAACACGTCTCCCCCGTCACTGTCCAGCCTGTCTCTGCGGTATACATTCCAATCTGAGTTTAGAATTTCATTACTGTTTACATCTGATTTCAGCCAACTTTCTGTCCCTAGTACTATGTGGGCATTGTGACACGTATCTGTACGCCTATTTCACCTGTTACTCTACGAATTTTACCCTGCAGTTTCATTTTCGGACAACTGAGTGTTTATGAGGTATCTTCTGAAGTATTTGTCATAAAATGATATAATTTGGCAGGTTTACTCAGCAACATATGTGGATACTGTCTGCGTAATGTGTTGCGAATGAAGTCTGCAGCAAAAATGCAATAAATTTGAACGTCATGCATGATGCAGCAGTTTTTCACGCATCTCAGTGTTTATGACGCCATATTTCCTGAACTATTCTCCGTGCAATTATGTTATTTTGTTAGTACATTCAGTGATACACGTGAATGCGATATGCGAAGTGTGTCGCAAATACAGTCAGCATTAAAGAAGTAATAAATTAGAACGTGTTGCTTGACGCAGCAGTTTTACTGCATGAACAGCGACAATGCAGTGAGCGATAAACTTTTTTTCCTTTCATCATTCTGTGGGGGTTGTCAGCGAGAAAATGCTCTGTGAAGGTTTAAAATTGTGTGTAAAGTTTATTGCAAGTCACTAAGGGATGAATGAAGTCTGGGCATAGGCGCGTCGTGGGCTGCACTGGTATGTAGGTGGTTCTTAACCCCATAGCTATTCTCTCCAGACAGAAGGCGATACGTGTACCAAGTTTGTTTGAAATCGATCCGGTGGTTCAGAAGGATATGTGGAACACACACACCAAAAAGTCAGTATAAATTTGAAAACTGAATAAATCACGGAATAATGTAGATAGAGAGGTACAAATGGACACACATGCTTGGAATGACATGGGGTTTTATTAGAACCAACAAAATACGAAAGTTCAAAAAATGTCTGACAGATGGCACTTCATCTGATCAGAATAGCAATAATTAACATAACAATGTAAGACAAAGCAAAGATGATGTTCTTTATGGGAAATGCTCAATATGTCCACCATCATTCCTCAACAATAGCTGTAGTCGAGGAATAATGTTCTGAACAGCACTGTAAAGCATGTCCGGAGTTATGGTGAGGCACTGGCGTCGGATGTTGTCTTCCAGCATCCCTAGAGATGTCGGTCGATCACAATACACTTGCGACTTCAGGTAACCCCAAAGCCAATAATCGCACGGTCTGAGGTTTGGGGACCTGGGAGGCCGAGCACGACGAAAGTGCGGCTGAGCACACGATCACCACCAAACGACGCGCGCAAGAGATCTTTCACGCGTCTAGCAATACGGGGTGGAGGGCCATCCTGCATAAACATCGTGTTTTCCAGCAGGTGTTTATCAGCCAGTCTGGGGACGATGCGATTCTGTAACATATCGGCGTACCTCTCACCCGTCACGGTAGCAGTTACAAAACCAGAATCACGCATTTCCTCGAAGAAAAAAAGGCCCGATAACGGTAGATGTGGTAAATCCGACTTTCTCGTCGTGCAATGGAGTTTCCACGACAGTTCTACGATTTTCGGTAGCCGAAATTCTGCAGTTGTGGGCGTTGACAGACCCTCGGAATGTGAAATGAGCTTCGTCGGTCCACAACACGTTACTCAACCAATCGTCATCTTCCGCCATCTTTTGAAATGCCCACACCGCAAATGCCCTCTGCTTCACTAAATCGCCAGGTAACAGTTCATGATGCCGATGGATTTTGTACGGATAGCATCGGAGGGTACGCCTAAGTGCCAACCAAAAAGTAGTGTATGGAATGCTGGTGCGACGTGCGACTGCACGAGCGCTGACTTCCCCGTTCATAGAGGAACCCGTTACAGTCTGCATTTCTTCCTGAACTATCTCAAAAGCATTACGCCTTGTGCTCGTCCGGCCACTACGGGGTCTGTCGTCTAAACAACCCGTGGCTTCGAACTTCTAAATCATTCTCACCACAGCTGCATTTGTGAACGGACATTTACCCGTTCGAATCTCCTTCCTATGGCGATAGGATCGTAACGCTGAACTGGCACATTCCCCATTCTGATAATACAGCTGCACTAAAAGCGCCTTTTCAGGTAACGTCAACATGCTGCGACTGCTGGCGCATCTGATTCTCTCTCTCATTACAGCTCCTTTTATACACGATTGTCATGCGCAGTCACTGACGTTTTGCTGTCCAGCTCCATCTGTCGGACATTTTGTGAACTTTGTTCTTTTTTGGTTCTAATAAAACCCCATGTCATTCCAAGCATGTGTGTCAATTTTTACCTCTCCATCTACATTGTTCCGTGGTTTATTAAGTTTTCAAATGTATACTGACTTTTTGATCACCCGGTATTTATATATATATATATATATATATATATATATATATATATATATATATATACACTCCTGGAAATTGAAATAAGAACACCGTGAATTCATTGTCCCAGGAAGGGGAAACTTTATTGACGCATTCCTGGGGTCAGATACATCACATGATCACACTGACAGAACCACAGGCACATGGACACAGGCAACAGAGCATGCACAATGTCGGCACTAGTACAGTGTATATCCACCTTTCGCAGCAATGCAGGCTGCTATTCTCCCATGGAGACGATCGTAGAGATGCTGGATGTAGTCCTATGGAACGGCTTGCCATGCCATTTCCACCTGGCGCCTCAGTTGGACCAGCGTTCGTGCTGGACGTGCAGACCGCGTGAGACGACGCTTCATCCAGTCCCAAACATGCTCAATGGGGGACAGATCCGGAGATCTTGCTGGCCAGGGTAGTTGACTTACACCTTCTAGAGCACGTTGGGTGGCACGGGATACATGCGGACGTGCATTGTCCTGTTGGAACAGCAAGTTCCCTTGCCGGTCTAGGAATGGTAGAACGATGGGTTCGATGACGGTTTGGATGTACCGTGCACTATTCAGTGTCCCCTCGACGATCACCAGTGGTGTACGGCCAGTGTAAGAGATCGCTCCCCACACCATGATGCCGGGTGTTGGCCCTGTGTGCCTCGGTCGTATGCAGTCCTGATTGTGGCGCTCACCTGCACGGCGCCAAACACGCATACGACCATCATTGGCACCAAGGCAGAAGCGACTCTCATCGCTGAAGACGACACGTCTCCATTCGTCCCTCCATTCACGCCTGTCGCGACACCACTGGAGGCGGGCTGCACGATGTTGGGGCGTGAGCGGAAGACGGCCTAACGGTGTGCGGGACCGTAGCCCAGCTTCATGGAGACGGTTGCGAATGGTCCTCGCCGATACCCCAGGAGCAACAGTGTCCCTAATTTGCTGGGAAGTGGCGGTGCGGTCCCCTACGGCACTGCGTAGGATCCTACGGTCTTGGCGTGCATCCGTGCGTCGCTGCGGTCCGGTCGCAGGTCGACGGGCACGTGCACCTTCCGCCGACCACTGGCGACAACATCGATGTACTGTGGAGACCTCATGCCCCACATGTTGAGCAATTCGGCGGTACGTCCACCCGGCCTCCCGCATGCCCACTATACGCCCTCGCTCAAAGTCCGTCAACTGCACATACGGTTCACGTCCACGCTGTCGCGGCATGCTACCAGTGTTAAAGACTGCGATGGAGCTCCGTATGCCACGGCAAACTGGCTGACACTGACGGCGGCGGTGCACAAATGCTGCGCAGCTAGCGCCATTCGACGGCCAACACCGCGGTTCCTGGTGTGTCCGCTGTGCCGTGCGTGTGATCATTGCTTGTACAGCCCTCTCGCAGTGTCCGGAGCAAGTATGGTGGGTCTGACACACCGGTGTCAATGTGTTCTTTTTTCCATTTCCAGGAGTGTATATATATATATATATATATATATATATATATATATATATATCAATTTTAAAAAAGATTGTATAAAAAAATACACTAAGGTTACAAAAGTTATAGGACAGCGATATGCACATATACATATGGCGGTAGCATCGTGTACACAGGGTAAGGTGCATTGATGATGTCGTCTGTGCTCAGGTGATGACTGTAAAAAGATTTTCTACGTGATAATGGCCACACGACGGAAATTAACAGACTCTGAACGCGCAATGGCAGTTAGAGCTAGAAGCAAAGGACATTCCATTTCGGAAATCGTTAGGGAATTCAATATTCCGAGATCCGCGGCGTCAAGGGTGTGCCGAGAATATCACGTCTCAGACGTTATCTCTGACCACCGACATCGCAGTGGTGGACAGCCTTCACTTAACGACCGAGAGCAGCGGCGGTTGCGTAGAGTTTCAGTGCTAACAGGCAAGCAGCATTACTTGAAATAACAGCAGAAATCAATGTGAGACGTATGATACACGTATGCGTTAGGAAAGAGCGGCGAAATTTGGCGTTAATGGGCTGTGGCACCAGACGAACGACGCGAGTGCTTTTGCTAACAACACAACATCACCGGTAGCGCCTCTCCTGGGATCGTGACGTATGGGTTCAGTCCTAGACGACTGAAAAACCGTGGCCTGGTCAGATGAGTCCAGATTTCAGTTGGTAAGAGTTGGCGCAGACCCCACGAAGCCATGGACCCAGGTTGTCAACAAGCCACTGTGCAAGCTGGAGATGGCTCCATAATGCTGGGGGCTGTGTTTACATGGAGAGGAGTGAGTCCTCTGGTCCAATTCAACCGATCATTGACTGGAAATGGTTATGTACGGCTACTTGGAGTCCATTTACAACCATTCATAGACTTCATTTTTATGGATGACAGTGAACCATGTCACCGGCCCACAGCTGTTCGCTATTGGTTTGAAGAAAATTCCAGAAAATCCGAGCAAATGATATCGGCCAGCATGAATCCCAAAGAACAAAATGGTTCAAATGGCTCTGAGCACTATGGGACTTAACTTCTGAGGTCATCAGTCCCCTAGAACCTAGAACTACTTAAACCTAACCAACCTAAGGACATCACACACATTCATGCCCGAGGCAGGATTCGAACCTGCGACCGTAGCGGTCGCGCGGTTCCACACTGTGTAGCCTAGAACCGCTCGGCCACTCCGGCTGGCCCCAAAGAACATTTATGGGACATAGTAGAGAGGTCAGTTCGTACACAAAATCCTGCATCGGCAACACATTCGCAATTATGGTCTGCTATAGACGCAGCAGCATGTGGTCTTGCGGTAGCATTCTTGCTTCCCACGCGCGGGGTCCCGGGTTCGATTCCCGACGGGGTCAGGGATGTTCCCTGCCTCGAGATAACTGCGTGTTGTTTTGTCGTCTTCATCATCATCATTCCTCCCCATTATAGTCGGAGGAAGGCAATGGCAAACCACCAGGACTTTGCCAAGTAGGCGGTGCGGGTCTCCGGCATCGTCCCTTACGCTCCTCGGAGTATGGGACCTCATCACCATCATCATAGAGGCAGCATGCCACAGTATTTCTATAGGGCACTTCCAACGACTTGTATCCATGGCACATCGAGTTGCTCCATTATGCCTTTTTATATCCTACTGTTCACTGTGCCGATCCTTGTATATGTGTCATACTATATCAAAGCAAACTGCACACATGCAGTATTTCTACTAAAGCATTTGCGTGGAGTACTAATGGTTCAAATGGCTCTGAGCACTATGGGACTCAACTTCTGAGGTCATTAGTGCCCTAGAACTTAGACCTAGTTAAACCTAACTAACCTAAGGACATCACACACATCTATGCCCGAGGCAGGATTCGAACCTGAGACCGTAGTGGTCTCGCGGTTCCAGACTGCAGCGCCTAGAACCGCTCGGCCACTTCGGCCGGCTGGAGTACTAACGTACATGGCTCTAGGTATGATAAACTTCCCATTAATAGTGGGGCCATAATTTACAGGAGGCGGCTTAACAGGTAGCAGGTGCTGTGTGGAGGAGATGGGGCGGTTTTTTAGGTTAGAGGCTTCCGGGAAACAACAGAAGGGGTTTCAGTCACAGAGGGAGAAGATCGAACGCAGAAATGCAGAACAAGGATATATCTGGGAACCATAGGTGTTACAGTAGCAAATTGTCGTAGCTGTGTTGGGAATGAAACAGATCTCCAGCCGCTAATAGAAAGCACTGAAACTCAAACCTTTGTAGCTGCTCAAACCTGGCTAAAGCTCAAGATGAGTTCTGCCAAACTTTCTGCAAAGACTCTATCTGTGTTCATAAGGGACAGATTAAATACATTTGGGGCGGCGTGTTTGTTACTGCTAGAAGTAGCCTATCTTGTAGCGAACCTGAATAGATAGTTTCTGTGAGCTAGTATGGGTAGAAGCTATGCTTAACAAACAGAATAAATTAATAATTGGTTCCTTTTACTGACCCTCGAGACTCAGATGATACCTTTGCTAAACAAAGACTTGAGTCTCACTTCAAATAGGTATCCCAATCATCCAGTTATAGTTGGTGGTCATTTCAATCTACCCTCGACATGTTGATGAAAATACGTATTCAAAACCGGTGACAGGCATAACATGTGTCAGAAATTGCACTAAATGTCTTCTCGGAAACTTAGTCTGGTCAATTAGTTCTGCAGCCCATTCTAAGTATTGCTGAAATATACTTGACCTTTTAGCAACAAATAATCTCAAGCATATAGGGAGCATCGTGACTTGTAGGGATTAGTGACCATAAAGCCTTTGTAGCGAGATTCAATACGATAACATCCGAATCCACCAAAAAATAAATGCAAAATATACCTATTTACAAAAAAAGAAAAGCAGATAAAAATTCACTTGACGCCCTCTTAAGAGTCAGTCTCCATTCGTTACGAACTAACGGTGTAAGCGTAGACCAGATGTGACTTAAATTCAAAGAAATGGTACTGACATCAGTTGTGAGAGTTATACCGAATAAGTTAATAAGAGACGAAACTGATCATCAATGGTACGCTAATCTTCAGAACACGGATGCGGAAGCAACGAAAAACGAATGCCAAATTTAAAAGACGGCAAAGTCCTCAAGACTGGTGAAGTTTGACAGAAGCTCGAAACTTAGCCCAGATTTCAATTCGAGATGCTTTTAATAATTTTCACAACGAATCTCTGTCTCGGAATCTGGCAAAAATCCAAAGAGATTCTGGTCGTATGTGAAGTACACCAGCCGCAATACAATCCGTTCCTTCAATGTGCGATAGGTATGGAATTGCTACCGGAGACAGTGTTACTGAAGCGGAGTTACTACATACGGTTTTCCGAAACTCTTTAGCCATAAAAGATGAAGTAAATATATCAGAATTCAATCAAGAACAGCTGTCAACATTAGTAACTTATAAGTAATACCTCCGGTGAAGCAAAGTAGCTTAAATCATTACCAACTGCAAATTTTCCGGCAAAGGCTGTATACAAATTAGATTTCTTTCAAAGTATATTAATATAACAGTTCAGTACTTAGTAATCGTATATGGCCACTCACTCGACAAAAGATCCATACCTAAACATTGGAAAGTTGCACTTCTCACATCAATACTCAAGAATGTTGTGGGGAATGCCAAGCAAGTCTGTGTGTCATTGGCAGAACACTTAGAAGATGCGACAAATCCACTAAAGAGGCTACCTACACTACGCTTGTCCGTCCCCTTCTGGAGTATTGCTTACAGGACATCGAAAAAGTTGAAAAAATGTCAGCTCGTTATTCATTATTACAAAATAGGGGAGAGAGTGCAACGGATATGTTACGCGAAATCAGTCAAACAAAGGCGTTCTTCGTTGCGGCGAGGTCTTTTAACGAAATTTCAATCACCAACTTTCTCCTCTGAATGCGAAATTATTTTGTTGAGGCGCACTTATATAGGGAGAAATGATGATCGTAATAAAATAAGAGAACTCAGAGCACTCACCGAAGAATGAAGTTTCGTTTTTCCTGCGCTCTATTAGAAAATGGAACGATAGAAAAATAGTCAAAATGTTTCAATGTACCCTGCGCCAGGCTGTTAACTGTGAATTGCAGAGCAGACAAAGAGAAAACCATTTCTGAAATAGAGAAACTTGTTAAAACCAAATATGAATTCAAATTTTAGGGAGCAATTTCTGAAGGTACTTGCGTGAGGTGTAGCCTTCTACGGAAGCGAATCGTGGGGTACAAATAAGAAGAGAAGAAACGTTTTTCGAATGTGCTGCTACAGGAAAATGCTGAAGATAACTAATGAGGAGGTGCTGAATGAATGAGAATGCGTTTGTTTTTCCAGTGCGTTGTTCCAGAGTGAAAAGTGTTGAAAGTAAATCGATTGACCCACTGCCGAACCCTGCCAAGTACGAATTCCTGAGTAGTCATGTAGATGTAGATCTATATGTAGATGTAAAACTAGATGAAGGAAATGGGAGTAATCCATTGAATTACAGACCCATATACCTGGCGTCGATTTTTTACTGTGTTCGGACGCTAGGAATATCATCGAAGAAAACCATCTACTGACAAACAGTACGAAATCAGAAAACATCTTTCTTGAGAAACAGAACTAGCTCTTTATTCGCAAGAAGTAATGAGTGCTATCGAGAAGGTACCTTAGGTTGATTCCAGACTTCTAATCAAATTACGTGCTTAAGGGCTATCATACGAGTTGTGCGACTGGATTCATGATTTTTTGTCGAAAATGTAACAGTTCGTAGTATCTGACGGAAAGTCATCGTGTAAAACGAAAGTTATTTCTGGTTTTCCCCAAGGAAATGTTATAGGTCCTCGGCTGTTCCTTATCTATATAGACGATTTAGGAGCCTATCTCATTAGCGCTCTTACCCTGTTTGAAAATGGTGCTGTCGTTTGTCGTCTAGTAAAAGCATCAGAAGATTGAAACCAACTGGAAAATGATTTCGACAAGATAAAGCAAGGGGAAACTACAGCCGTAATTTTTCCCGAGGGCATGCAGCTTTACTGTATGGTTAAATGATGATGGCGTCCTCTTGGGTAAAATATTCCGGAGGTAAAATAGTCCCCTATTCGGATCTCCGGGCGGAGACTACTCAGGAGGACGTCGTTATCAGGAGAAAGAAAACTGCCATTCTACGGATCAGAGCGTGGAATGTCAGATCCCTTAATCGGGCACGTAGGTTAGAAAATTTAAAAAGGGAAATGGATAGGTTAAAGTTAGATATAGTAGGAATTAGTGAAGTTCGGTGGCAGGAGGAACAAGACTTCTGGTCAGCTGATTACAGGATTATAAATACAAAATCGAATAGGAGTAATGTAGGAGTAGGTTTAATAATGAATAAAAAAACAGGAGTGCGGGTAAGCTACTACAAACAGCTTAGTGAACGTATTATAGTGGACAAGATAGAAACGAAGCCCATGCCTACTACAGTAGTACAAGTTTATATGCCAACTAGCTCTGCAGATGAAGAAGAAATTGAAGAAATGTATGATGAGATAAAAGAAATTACTCAGGTAGTGAAGGGAGACGAAAATTTAATAGTCATGGGTGACTGGAATTCGACAGTAGGAAAAGGGAGAGAAGGAAACATAGTAGGTGAATATGGATTGGGGCTAAGAAATGAAAGAGGAAACCGCCTGGTAGAATTTTGCACAGAGCATAACTTAATCATAGCTAACACTTGGTTCAAGAATCATAAAAGAAGGTTGTATACATGGGTGAATCCTGGAGATACTAAAAGATATCAGATAGATTATATAATGGTAAGACAGAGATTTAGGAACCAGGTTTTAAATTGTAGGACTCTGACCACAATCTATTGGTTATGAACTGTAGATTAAAACTGAAGAAATTGCAAAAAGGTGGGAATTTAAGGACATGGGACCTGGATAAACTGACTAAACCAGAGGTTGTACAGAGTTTCAGGGAAAGCATAAGGGAAGAATTGACAGGAATGGGGGAAAGAAATACAGTAGAAGACGAATGGGTAGCTCTGAGGGATGAAGTAGTGAAGGCAGCAGAGGATCAAGTAGGTAAAAAGACGAGGGCTAGTAGAAATCCTTGGGTAACAGAAGAAATATTGAATTTAATTGATGAAAAGAGAAAATACAAAAATGCAGTAAATGAAGTAGGCAAAAAGGAGTACAAACGTCTCAAAAATGAGATCGACAGGAAGTGCAAAATGGCTAAGCAGGCATGGCTAGAGGACAAATGTAAGGATGTAGAGGCTTATCTCACTAGGGGTAAGATAGATACTGCCTATAGGAAAATTAAAGAGACTTTTGGAGAAAAGAGAGCCACTTGTATGAATATCAAGAGCTCAGATGGAAACCCAGTTCCAAGCAAAGTGGGGAAAGCAGAACGGTGGAAGGAGTATATGGAGGGTCTATACAAGGGTGATGTACTTGAGGACAATATTATGGAAATGGAAGAGGATGTAGATGAAGATGAAATGGGAGATACGATACTGCGTGAAGAGTTTGGCAGAGCACTGAAAGACCTGAGTCGAAACAAGGCCCGGGGAGTAGACAACATTCCATTAGAACTACTGACGGCCTTGGGAGAGCCAGTCCTGACAAAACTCTACCATCTGGCGAGCAAGATGTACGAAACAGGCGAAATACCCTCAGACTTCAAGAAGAATATAATAATTCCAATCCCAAAGAAAGCAGGTGTTGACAAATGTGAAAATTACCGAACTATCAGTTTAATAAGTCACAGCTGCAAAATACTAACGCGAATTCTTTACAGACGAATGGAAAAACTGGTAGAAGCCGACCTCGGGGAAGATCAGTTTGGATTCCGTAGAAATGTTGGAACACGTGACGCAATACTGACGTTACGACTTATCTTAGGAGGAAGATTAAGGAAAGGTAAACCTACGTTTCTAGCATTTGTAGACTTGGAGGAAGCTTTTGACAATGTTGATTGGAATAATCTCTTTCAAATTATAAAGGTGGCAGGGGTATAATACAGGGAGCGAAAGGCTATTTACAATTTGTACAGAAACCAGATGGCAATTATAAGAGTCGAGGGACATGAAAGGGAAGCAGTGGTTGGGACGGGAGTGAGACAGGGTTGTAGCCTGTCCCGGATGTTATTCAATCTGTATATTGAGCAATCATAAAAGGAAACAAAAGAAAAATTTGGAGTAGGTATTAAAATCCAGGGAGAAGAAATAAAAACTTTGAGGTTCGCTGATGACATTGTAATTCTGTTAGAGACAGCAAAGGACTTGGAAGAGCAGTTGAACGGAATGGACAGTGTCTTGAAAGGTGGATATAAGATGAACATCAACAAAATCAAAACAAGGTTAATGGAATGTAGTCGAATTAAGTCGGGTGATGCTGAAGGAATTAGATTAGGAAATGAGACACTTAAAGTAGTAAAGGATTATTGCTATTTGGGGAGCAAAATAACTGATGATGGTCGAAGTAGAGAGGATATAAAATGTAGACTGGCAATGGCAAGGAAAGCGTTTCTGAAGAAGAGAAATTTGTTAACATCGAGTATAGATTTAAGTGTCAGGAAGTCTTTTCTGAAAGTATTTGTATCGAGTGTAGCCATGTATGGAAGTGAAACATGGACAATAAATAGTTTGGACAAGAAGAGAATAGAAGCTTTCGAAATGTGGTGCTACAGAAGAATGTTGAAGATTAGGTGGGTAGATCACGTAACTAATGAGGAGGCATTGAACAGGATTGGGGACAAGAGAAATTTGTGGCACAACTTGACTAGAAGAAGGGATCGGTTGGTAGGACATGTCCTAAGCCATCAAGGGATCACAAATTTTGCATTGGAGGGCAGTGTGGAGGGTAAAAATCGTAGAGCAAGACCAAGAGATGAATACACTAAGCAGATTCAGAAGGATGTAGGTTGCAGTAGGTACTGGGAGATGAAGGAGCTTGCACAGGATAGATTAGCATGGAGAGCTGCATCAAACCAGTCTCAGGACTGAAGATCACAACAACAACAACATCTCTATGACTTGAAAAGTGGCATAGGAGTGATGTCATCCAGATGAGTACTAAAAGGAATCAGTTAAATTTCGTTTACTCGATAAATCACACAATTCCAAAGGTTGTGAATTCAACTCCAGGATTATTGTCGGTTAGTACCATCTGGTAAGGGTCCCATACCTCAGAGTAATGCTCTGGCAGCGGAGGGACAGGCAAGCTGTAGGCAGTCTCGTTAGAGACATTGGCCAAACAGGAAGACATTTTATCAGATATAAGGAGCACATTAGAGAGAGCTAAAATAATTAGTTGAGCTTATTTCTGCATTTGAAAAATCAAAACCATACTGCTTATACAACAGAATGTGTACTACTGGTTCTCCACAGAGTACCAAAAGCTTTTGCAATGAACATTCTTGACGAACTGCAAATCTCGTACATAAGAGGATATACCCACAAGAAATATTAAATGATTATACGGAACTTAGACACAAGTACTACCTCAAAATCTGTATTGAACTTTTAGAGCACGAAAATGGATAAATCAGTTGGATGTAACATAGGCAATAACCAAGGACAATCGAACAAATTTTAGTTAATAAAATAATATCGCTGTTCATCTTTGTAAACATATAGCATCGTAAGAGTGGGACTCTCAAATTACTGTCACGCAACACTTAACGGTTTATTTGCAATTTATTTACGTCCTTTACCATCTGATTAAAACAATGACAGTTATAAGACACCTCATTAACGATGTAATATGGACATCACATCAGTCTAGACGTGAGTACAATATCGTCAATTTATTATAAATGATGTTCACATTTAAACACGTTCTCAACAAAATTAAACTCGCAGGCTCTTGGCAATGGCGATAAATGCCGAAACAGTCTGACGTGAATGAAGATTAGTTAGCTATACGTAGCTATTTGGTGCATCTCTCTAATAATCATGTAATTATCACAAGTATATTATGCTGCTGGCCCTAAAGAATAAAGATTGTTGACGATATATAAAGATCAACATTCCGCGTTTTATTCACTTAAAAGTCCAATTTGTGACGATAAATGAGGGTATTAAATATAATAAGCGTTGTCTTCTATATAATATCATTCCAACATATAAAAGTGACAGCAGGAGCAGGCCTTGTACATGAAATCAAGAACTATACAGCAAGATTTTGGGTAAGACAAGAAATACAGGACTCATTACATCGAAACGGGAACTGTGTATCAAGAACTCTATGTAGCACATCTAAAGTTAAGTAGCAGTGTAACACCTTTAGCTTTTGATCGTACGACAACATACACTTTAATTTGAACCTCATTTTCAATTGTACTCACGTTTAGAAAATTACACAAATATAAAATTTACAGATAACGAAAGACATCTCCTCACAAAATGTCTGAAACACAACACAGCCCCAGTACTACAGAAAAATTCTCTAATGCATTTGATAGCCACTGCTAAAGTTGCAGCAGATGCAACAAATCTCTCGAACGGAAAACAGAATGAAATTACAGTTAGCGTAACTATTATTATAGACAATGCACTATGCAATCAAAAAGTATACAAATACCAGCCCAAAACAGAACATAAAATTCTAAATAATATAAACCATAAACTGCTATTAAATGATGCTATAGCATTAAAAGCAGATAAAGGAAATAGAGTGGTCATTCTTAACCAAAACGACTATATAGATACAGTAATGTTATTCTTTGAGTCTAATAATATCACAGAACTGCCTCACAACCCTACCAAATGATTAGCATCTAAAACAACGAAAGCCATTAAAAATTCTAATACCATTCTCACTGAACGCGATAAAAGAACATATAGTAAAGAATCCAAACACACCAAAATTACAAACCCAACCACAGACTGATAAACCGACGGTTCCAAGAGCGCTCGTAATTAATGGCATTAATATCCCATCATATTTGATAAGCAAAAATCTAAACACACTAATTACAGAACTTTATACTTTCAACAAAAATTACACGATCAAAAATTCACGCAATCTAGCAAACGATATGAAAGACATACAGATACCACTTAATGGTAAATTTATTTCATTTGGTGTCACTAATCTATATACCAATGTATCAGTACAGAAAACTGCCCAAATAATAAATTATAGCATGTTACAATGTAGCAAAATATTCATCACTGGAACACTTGAAATCTTTTAGAAATAGCTCTATCACAAAATTATTTTGAATTTAACAATAAAATTTATACGCAAACAAATGGACTAGCCATGGGTAACAGTGTAACAGGCACATGAGCCGATATTTTTCTAAATTCTCTGGAAGAGAAATTCTTTGAATCAGATTGGCCTACTCTCAACCAAATTCTTAACTATTTTAGTTATGTAGATGTCATCCACGTAGGTACCGAAAATAATCAACATAAACTTAACCAGCTACCTCCTAAAATTAAATTCACAATGGAAATTGAGAAAGACAATGCCATTAACTATCTAGACCTCACAATTGCCAAAAATTATAATCACCACAAATTAGATATCTATAGAAAGAATACTACTTCTGACAACTTTATAAATACCAATTCCTGTCATCCAGTGGCTCATAAGCTAGAATTTTTCCATTCAATGATTAATAGAATAAATAACCTACCATTACAAAAATTAGAAATTCAAAAAGAACTTAACAACTTCTTTATATAGCCTACACAAATTACACTGACCCCACCATAATCAAGAAATTATAGAACAAGTGTAAAACACCAAAGAAGAACACAGTACTAGCGAGGTATGCATAACTCGAGAAACATCACCTACACAGAGAATAAGATACTCTGGTAGAATCTCAAACAAAATTAACGCTCTTTTTAAATTTACAAATATTCAACTAACCTCTGGAATAAATAACAACCTTTCAATAAAATTAGTTTCCGTTAGTTTCCATCACAACTAGAACATCGAAATATGATAACTCATGGATATACACACATCAAAAAAGTTTGCGTCACCTCGGTTCCGAGAGTTCGAAACCTGTACAGAAAATTGAAACAGAGATCAACATAAACATCATTTCCGCCCTTTTAATTGCTCATGAAAACCCCACATTGCATGTTATACCACCATACAGAGCTGGTGGCCCAGACTCCTGTACGCACCGGTACCTCTAATACCCAGTAGCACGTCCTCTTGCATTTCTGCATGCCTGTATTCGTCATGGCATACTATCCACAAGTTCATCAAAGCCCTGTTGGTCCAAATTGCCGCACTCCTCAACGACGATTCAGCGTAGATCCTTCAGAGTGATTGGTGGGTCACGTCGTCCACAAACAGCCCTTTTCAATCTACCCCAGGCATGTTCCATAGGGTTCATGTCTGCAGAACATGATGGCCACTCTAGTCGAGCGATTTTCATTCACAAGATGTGCACGATGGGGGTGCGAATTGTCGTCTACGTAGACGAATGCCTCCCTAATATGCTGCCGATATGGTTGCACTATAGATCGGAGGATGGCATTCACGTATCGTACAGCCATTACGGCGCCTTCCGTGACCACCAGCAGCGTATGTCAGCCCCACATAATGCCACCCCAAAACAGCAGGGAACCTCCACCTTGCTGCACTCGTTGGACAGTGTGTCTAAGGCGTTCAGCCTGAACGGGTTGCCTCCAAACACGTCTCCGACAATTTTCTGGTTGAAGGCATTTGGGACACTCATCGGTGAAGGGAACGTGATGCCAGTCCTGAGCGGTCCATTCGGCATGATTTTGGCCCCAACTGTACCGCGCTGCATGGTGTCGTGGTTGCAAAAGTGGACCTTGCCGTGGACTTTGGAGTGAAGTTGCGCATCATGCAGCCTATTGCACACAGTTTGAGTCGTAACACGACGTCCTGTGGCTGCACGAAAAGCATTATTCAACATGGTGGCGTTGCTGTCAGGGTTCCTCCGAGCCACAATCCGTAGGCCAGCGGTCATCCACTGCAGTAGTAGCCCTTGGGCGGCCTGAGATAGGCACTTCGTCGACAGTTCCTGTCTCTCTGTATCTCCTCCATGTCCGAACAACATCCCTTTGGCTCACTCCGATACGCCTGGACATTTCCCTTGTTGAGAGCCCTTCCTGGCACAAAGTAACTATGCTTACGCGATTTAACCGTGTTATTGACCGTCTAGGCATGGTTGAACTACGGACAACACGAGCCGTGTACGTCCTTCCTGGTGGAATGACTAGAACTGATCGGCTGTCGGCCCCCCTCCGTTTAATAGGCGTTGCTCATACATGGTTGTTTAAATCTATGGGCGAGTTTAGTGACATCTCTGAACAGTCAAAGGGACTACGTCTGTGACACAGTGTCCACAGTCAACGTTTGACATTTGAAAAATTGAAATCACACTTCACAAAATACCAAAAGGTTTTGTTATAAACATTCTTGAAGATTCGGAAATCTGTATATACACAAGAAAATACCCACAAGAAATATTAAACAAGCATACAGAATTTACATGTAAGCAATACCTCAAAAACTTTATTGAACCTGTAAAACACGAAAATGGATAAATTAGAAGTAACATAGGCAACAACCAAAGACAATCATAACAAATTTTAGTCAATAAAATAATATCGCTGTTCATCTGCATAATCTTTGCAAGCACACTGCCTCATAAGAGTGAAACTGTCAAATTACTGTCACACGATATTTAACGTTTTATTTGCCATATATTTACGTCATTTACCATCTTATTAAAATAGTGACAATCATAAGACATTTTACTAAGATCGTAATATGGACGTCACATCTGTCTAGACGTGAGTACAATATAGTTACTTTAATATAAATAACATTCACATTGATACACTTTCTCACGAAAATTATATTCGCAGGTACTTGACAGTGGAGATAAATCCCGAAACAGTCTGTCGTGAATAAGGATTAGTTAATTATACATAGCTGTTTGGTGCAGCTCTCTAATAATCGTGACATTATTAGACTATATTAAGCTGCTGGCCCTAACGAAGAAAACTAGTCGACGATATCTCCTTAGGGGATTTGTTGCATCTTCTAAGTGTTCTGTCAATGATCCACAGTCTTCAGGTCACCTTCCCTATAACATTCTTGACTATTTGCGTGACCGGTGAAGTTTTCCAGTCTTTAGATACGGATCTTCAGTCGAGCGAGTGTTTGTGTGTGATTTAGTTAGTCAGTTAATTACATGTTCCATAGATCATTTGAATGATTCTTTTATCGACATGATTTGGAAGGAATCCGTTTACGTGTTATGTATACGTGGTGAGCGTTAACAGTAATGAACACGTTATAGTTTTTAGTCCTGCTCATGCAACTACACTTTTTTTTACAAGCTACCATTTTTCAAGTGGGAACTCGTCAGTGGATCTGAAGTTGTCTAGGAGAAATGATTTTAAATTAGATTTAAATCTTGCTATCTGTCAGACATTTTTGTTGCTGGCTATTGAACTTCTTTCTGAGTTACTGATGGCTTCAACAGCGTGTAAAAAAGGTCACTTTTTTCTCCAGTGTTGTAGCTATGGACATCATTATTGTTTTCAAATTGTGACCGATTATTTATGACGGATTTCATTAATGGATAAGTGTATTGTGACGGAGCAGTTAAAATGCCTAGTTCCTTGAAGAGGTACCTACATGACGTCCAGGGGTTAACATCATAATTTATTCTTACTGCTCCCTTTTTTGCAATGAGTACATCCTTTCTAAGTGATGAGTTTCGCCAGAAAATTATTCCATTCCTCATCATTGAGTGGATATATGCAAAATATGTCAGGAGACTGATTCGTTTGTTTCCAAGATTAGCAATTATGTGAAGAGCAAGAGTAGCTGAACGTTATTGTTTGAGAAGCTCAGTAGCATGCTTCTTCCAGTTGAAGTTTTCATCAATACGTACATCCAAAAATTTGGAACATTGTACTGTACCTAATGACTCCTGCTCATATGTTACATCAATTGTTGGTATTACTGTCTATTTAACACTACCATAGTGAAGGCATAGTCACAGTACATAAATTTTTTCTTTAAAAAAAAAGGAAAAAAATGTGTACTGTGACTATGGTTTCACTACTGTAGTGTCAAATATTCATTTAACTTACATTATAGTCACACTCCTTTGGGACAATTATGTCGAAATATAGTATTACTGTTTGTTGTACAGAACTGAATGTAGTGCGTTTTTTCATAATTTAGCGCGAAGCACTTAATAATTCTTTGGAAAATATTATTAACACTCTCGTCTGTTGCTTTGCCTCTTATGTGATTTATTATAGCACTAGTTTCATCTGCAAAAACTACCAATTTTTCTTGTTGAATGTTAAATGGAATGTCGTTCACATATATAAGCTATAGGAATGGACCCAAAATTGAACTGTAAGACATACTTCGTGATTTTTTTCCCCAGTCACTAAAGTTCTCTGCCTTTCCAACACTGTCTGAATTATTTAGCAAAACTTTTTTTCTTCTGTTTGTTAAGTACGATCGAAACCAACTTTGCGTACTGTCATTAGTACCATAAAACTTGCGTTTTCCTAAGGGAGTGATTGCTAAGTATGGATCTATTACATCAGCATTCTCTGAAAGGAGTCTAACTGGTATTCAGTCTCGACCTGAAGACTTGCCTTTATTAAGTGCTTTGTTACATCGAAGACATCTACTTCAAAGTTACTCATGTTGGCAGCTACTCTCTATTCGAATTCTGTGATTTCTTCGGTGAAGGAATTTCGGAAAATCGTGGTAAGTAACTCTGCTTCAGTGGCACTGTCATCGGCAACGTTATATGGCTGTCACGTTGTAAGCTACGAGGAAACGTGCATAATTTAGTGTACCGCAGCGTTATACAAACCAAATCACTGTGCAGCTGTCGTTTCGTGGCATAAGCGACAGTCACATGGCTACAAGTGTATATGTTATTCATATGTACGTAATCAGCCAATTGGAAAACGCTAGCCACGTTGTTCGCAATGGCGATAAAGTGATATTCGAGGAAAATTTGTTATTATGTACATAAGGATGTTAAAATTTATATTTTTTTCGTGTTTCTAATATCCCTGTAACGGCTTATTTTAGGTAGTCTGATGTCCTGTGAGCCTCACGCATAGAAAGCGTGCTGACATCATCCGCGATGAGAACGTGTTTACGGAAGTGTGGCCTTAGCTCGCGTTACGATACTCCGGGGGTCGGGTTTATCGCAGATAGAACCTCCCACAAGCTCAGCTGTTGTCTGTCAGCATCATCCACACGTTAACTCCCTCCCGACCCAAGCAGTCACGTGCTGGTAATGTCCTGCCAGTCTCACAAGATGCACCGCCTACTGGCTGCTGAAATACCCAAACTTCGCAGCACACCGATTTTCACAGAATAGTCGCCTACAAAGCAAAAACAGAATGGACAATGTAAGCGGGTTGGACGGTAGCATGAATGGCACACGATACTGGGCTAAAGGGCAACATATTCCAGGCCATCCTTTGTGTTTCAAATCGGAGCTGTCACAAAAAGAATACGTTACTATTAACAGATTAACAGCACGCCACATCAGTACTACTATCTCACTGAAGAGGGCATAGTACATACGTGGTATATTAACAGAACGTGAAAATGACAGTATTCCTAGAACAATTACGTTACACATTGTTTTAAAAATTATGAATCATTTTTCTCGTGCAGTATCACTCATCTCCACGAAAAGGATTGATGCGAAATGTGTGTGCAGTTTCATTCGTCTCTGTAAGAAGGAACTTTAAAATTACACTGTGTTCTTACTAACAATTATTATACTTCTCCATATACATAATTAAAATTTATGTAAAACTGTCTTTTATTATTATTACTCGCGTATGGGCCCACGCGAGAATCATTAATCAATGTCGTTTTTGACGGTTGGCCTTCCTTTCTGTCCAGATTTGTTTCATCCTTTCAGAATGAAGTCTCTTTCTTTCATCAGACCGCGGTGTTCCAGTCCGTTTTCTAATTTCCCTCTGACGAACTTTCCAATCAAATATCTTTTGTCCGAATGTTTTTCTATCTGTAACGTCTGCCTGAGTTATACCGGCAACTTTAAGATCCTCCTTAATCGCAGCGATCCACTTAATTGGCTCAGTTTTAGCCTTACTTCTGTTTTCGAAGAATTCTACTATTTGTTTTCTCAACCTAGTGCCCATAAAATTTAAGTCTTCGTTTACTCATGTCATCATATGTGTCTGTTTATTCTTCTATTTCCTTATTAGTTCTCAGCCTGTTAGTTTCTCCATCAGTAATTTTGGGCCATAATATTGTACTAATAACCTTTCTTTCTTTCTTTTGAATTTCTTCAGTATCCTTCTTTCTATTTAAAATTAAAGTTTCTGCTCCACAAAGACATTCAGGTTTGATTAAAGTGCTGTAATGCCTAAGATTAATGAATTTAGAAAATGATTTTTATTATAAATATTTTGTGTTAATCTGAGTGCAGTTGCAATTTTTTGGCAGAGAACTTAGTTTGCAGCTTTTTCCAGACCGATTTCTTGCATAATTTCCCCCAAGTATTGAAACTGAGAAACCCTTTTTATTGTTCCATATTTCGTACTCAAAAACTTTGGTACTTATTTGTTGTATGTCATATATTCCATTTTTTAATCTATTTGTAGTCCTACTTTTTCCGCAACTTCTTTAAAAATTTCAGTTTTTCTTGAGTTGTGGTAATATCCCTAGTTAAAATTGCTAGATCATCTGCAAAGGCGAGGCAATCTACTCTAATATTTCTTATACATTGTTCTAAATGTGGAAAAATGTAAGCTAATCCGGATGGGTCGATATAAAAACCTGTGATGTTCAGATACAGTATTACTAATGTCCAGCTTGACACCGTCAAGTCGTTTAAATATCTGGGCGTAACGTTTCAGAGCGATATGAAATGGAATGAGCATCTGACAGGGAAGGTGAATCTTCGACTTCGTTTTTTTGTGAGAATTTTAGGTTCATTTGTAAAGAAGAAGAATACAGGAAGCTACTGCGACCTATTCTTTAGTGTTTGGGATCCCTACCAGGTCGGATAGAAGGAAGACATAGAAGTAATTCAGAGGCTGGCTGCTAGATTTGTTACTGACGCGTTGGAACAACAGGCAAATGTTACGGAGATGTTTCGGGAACTGAAATTGGAATCGCTTGTGGGAAGGCGACGTCCTTTTCGAGGAACACTATTGAGAGAATTTCGGGAGATGGCATTTGGAGCTGAATGCAGAAGAATTCTACTGCCACCATTATACCCTGCTGGCCATTAAAATTGCTGCACCAAGAAGAAAGGCAGATGATAAACGGGTATTCATTCGACAAATATATTATACTAGAACTGAAATGTGATTACATTTTCACGTAATCTGTGTGCATACATCCTGAGAAATCAGTACCCAGAACAACCACCTCTGGCCGTAATAACAGCCTTGATAGGACTCGGCATTGAGTCAGAGCTTGGATGGCGTATACAGATACAGCTGTACGTTCGAATTCACTTACTTCCAACATGATGCAAATACAATTACAGAGAACAATGTTCTCACCACGACTGGCAATAGGGACGTACTGAGGGCATTGCTCGGGTGCCATTTGTGGTCAAATACAACAGCAGAACGTGCAAGATTGGTCAGCACCTACACTGACGTTGACACGTGTCACTACTGGCTATTAAAATTGCTACGCCACGTAGATGACGTGCTACAGACGCGAAATTTAACCGACAGGAAGAAGATGCTGTGATATGCAAATGATTAGCTTTTCAGAGCATTCACACTAGGTTGGCGCCGGTGGCGACACCTACAACGTGCTGACACAAGTTTTCAACCGATTTCTCATACACAAACAGCAATTGACCGGTGTTGCCTGTTGAAACCTTGTTGTGATGCCTCGTGTAAGGAGGAGAAATGTGTACCATCACGTTTCCGACTTTGATAAAAGTCGGATTGTAGCCTATCGCGATTGCGGTTTATGGTATCGCGACATTGCTGCTGGCGTTGGTCGAGATCCAATGACTGTTAGCAGAATATGGAATTGGTGGGTTCAGGAGGTTAATATGGAACGTCGTGCTGGGTCCCAACGGCCTCGTATCACTAGCAGTCTAGACGACAGGCATCTTATACTCATGGCTGTAACGCATCGTGCAGCCACGTCTCGATCCCTGAATCAACTGAAGGGGACGTTTGCAAGATAACAACCATCTGCACGAACAGTTCGACGACGTTTGCAGCAGCACGGGACTATCAGCTCGGAGACCACGGCTGCGGTTACCCTTGACGCTGTATCACAGACAGGAGCGCCTGCGATGGTGTACTCAACGACGAACCTGGGTGCACGAATGGCAAAACGTCATTTTTTCGGATGAATCCAGGTTCTGTTTACAGTATCGTGATGGTAGCATACGTATTTGCCGACATCGCGGTGAACCCACATTGGAAGCGTGTATTCGTCATCGCCATACCGGCGTATCACTCGGCGTGATGGTATGGGGTGCCATTGGTTACACGTCTCGGTCACCTCTTGTTCGCATTGACGGCACTTTGAACAGTGGAAATTACATTTAAGATGTGTTACGACCCGTGGCTCTACCCTTCATTCGATCCCTGCGAAACCCTACATTTCAGAAGGATAATGCACGACTGCATGTTGCAGGTCGTGTACGGGCCTTTTTGGATACAGAAAATGTTCGACTGCTGATCTGGCCAGCACATTCTCCAGATCCCTCACCAATTGAAAACGTCTGGTCAATGGTGGCCGAGCAACTAGCTCGTCAGAATGCGCTCGTCCCTACTCTTGATGAACTGTGGTATCGTGTCGAAGCTGCATGGGCAGCTGTACTTGTACACGCCATCCAAGGTCTGTTTGCCGGCCGCGGTGGCCGTGCGGTTCTAGGCACTTCAGTCCGGAACCGCGTGACTGCTACGGTCGCAGGTTCGAATCCTACCTCGGGCATGGATGTGTGTGATGTCCTTAGGTTAGTTAGGTTTAAGTAGTTCTAAGTTCTAGGGGACTGATGACCTCAGATGTTGAGTCCCATATTGCTCAGAGCCCTTTGAACCATTTGAACCAAGCTCTGTTTGACTCAATGCCCAGGCGTATCAAGGCCGTTATTACGGCCAGAGTTGGTTGTTCTGGGTACTGATTTCTCAGGATCTATGCACCCAAATAGCGTGAAAATGTAATCACATGTCAGTTCTAGTATAATATATTTGTCCAATGAATACCCGTTTATCATCTGCATTTCTTCTTGGTGTAGCAACTTTAATGGCCAGTAGTGTATTATGTATATGATCTTTCCACATGTTTGTCTACCTCTTGTATTACCGAGTGGGGCAGGAAAGGGGGAAACTGATTCATGTAGAGAACTACCGTCGGCCAAGCACTGGAAGATGGTTTTGCAAACTCTGAAGGTAGGTGTAATAGAAGCTCTCCCAGGGCAGCAGAGATCCTCCCTCTTAGTTGACCTCACCGTCGACAGTCAGCTGTTTTCGAGTCGCCGCATTCCCTGGGCAACTGTGCAGCACAGCTGGTTGCGCAATGGATTACGAAACGACGTAACGAACTGAGTGAGTCTGGGGCTCGTAATTAGTCTGCGCTGTACACGTCTCCAGGCTGTGGAGGCCATATCCGTCTCAAAAGAGGACAAGGGGGGGGGGGGGGGGTAATACGAGTGACGTCACTGAGCGGACTTTGCTCCACAGCTCGTACACCGCATCGCATAATTCTCTCTGGCCATTGCTGCTCGCCAACTGGCAGGAGGCGGACTATTTACCACATCCACTCCGACATTACAGCCTTGTATTAGGATGGGATGACGCTCATTTCTGAATGCACTCACCGATGAATACTTAAACTATGAGAAACATTCTGCTGACCTAGTCGCACAACCGCGATAACCAAGAACTGATTTTCATATCACTGAACAGCCAAAAAAATTATACACCTGCCTAATATCGTGTGGGGCGCCAGCGAGCACGCGGAAGTGCCGCAAAACGACGTGGCATGGACTCGAGAAACATCTGAAGGCAGCTGACGCCATGAATCCTGCACAGCTGTCCATAAAGGCGTAAGAGTACGACGGATTGGAAATCTCACGTTGCAAGGCATCCTAGATGTAGTATGATTGCCGCAGATACAACTACAACGCCGCGCCAACGCAAGGTTGGCAGCCCGTCGTCTGCCGAGCACAGCGCACTCTAGCGGGCTGTGCAGCTCGACGGAACTGGAGTGTGCCTCGTTCACTTCTTAGCTAGATTTCAACCTAGACAGACATACTTTTCATAATCGCCCCTCAGCCAGTTCTGTTTGCACTGATTCTCTGAGGAGGGCCCATCAGGCTTAGTCCCTGAGAATATGTCGTGTTAGTTATAGCCGTAGCTGCAGTCCTACAAACTACTGAAGATAAGTAATTTCATTGTACTATGTATTTCTTGAATAATAATCCTTCTCTCTAACAGTGTGCCGTACCGCATATTATGTAACCTGGTCTCCTTCAGCTCCTATCAACATGGCCTCCTACTTATTTGCATTTAGTAACGAGCTGAAAACACCCATGCGTTTTGTGCCTCTAAACAGTGAGACACAATACTAAATATGCTCAATAATGTTCCTGATTGGGAAGCTTCGTGGCCAGCGGAAGTGTTTAAAATCAGAAGAGTGTTCGTGGAGCCACTCTGTATCAATTCCGGATGTGTGAGGTGTGGCATTGTCCTGCTGGAATTGCCCAAGTCTGTCGGAATGCACAATGGACATGAACAGGTGCAGGTGATCAGACAGGATGCCTACGTATGTGTCACCCGTCAGAGTCGTATCTAGACGTACCGTGGGTCCCAGCCTCTACCAGCTAGGACAGTCCCCGGCTGACGTGGAGGGTAGATGGATTCACGAAGTTCTCTCCATACCCATACCCATACACCGCTCGGTACAATTTGAAATTCTTCCGACCAGGCAACATATTTCCAATCATCAACAGTCCAATGTCGGTATTGAGGAGCCCAGGCGAGGCGTAAAGCTTTATGTGGTGCTCCGAAAGCCATTATCGATTATGTTTCGTTGAACTGTTCGCACGCTGACACTTCTTGATGGCCCAGCATTGAAATCTGCAGCAATTGGCGGGAGGGTTGCACTTCTGTCACGTTGAACGATTCTCTTCAGTGGTCATTAGTCCCTTTCTTGCAGGACCTTTTCCAGGATGCAGCGATGTCGGAGATTCCATGTTTTACTAGATTCCTGATATTCACGGTACACTCGTGAAATGATCGTTGTGAAAATCACCACTTCATCGCTACCTCGGAGATGCTGTGTCCCGGCGCTCGTGCGCCGACTACAACACCACATTCAAACTCACTTAAATCTTCTATTGTAGTAGCAGTACCCGATCTAACAACTACGCCAGTCGCTTGTTGTCTTATATAGGCGTTGCCGACCGCAGCGTCGTCTTCTGCCTGCTTACATATCTCTCTTTTTGACTACACATGCCTATACCAGTATCTATGGCGCTTCAGTGTAATAGTTTTAGAAAAAATAGATAAACACCTTAAAACTCTTTGAATATTTCCTCTCATTACTGTCTTACAGGATAGTTTTCCGGAGTAACCCACCTCTTGAGGAAGAAAATATGGAATGCGCAAAAGCGACCAAAGAGAATAATGTGTGGTCCTTTGTCTTGAACGCCTCTTCAAGGAGATGGGCAACTTAACTGCTCGATCACAGTATGTGTACCGTCCAGTGAAATTCTTCATAAATAATCCATCACAATTTCAGGACAATACTGATGTACACAGCTACAACACTCGAAAAGAAAATAACTACTATTGATCATTACTGAAGCTTTCAATGGATCAGAAAGGTTTCGCGGTGTGTCTTCACATGATGCAGATTGTTTTGTAATTGCGGACAACGGTACCGCATCCATCCCATACGTCATACTTATACCATGTGTCTTTTCATTCAAATTATATTATAAAGAATTTCAAAATACACTGTAAGCTAATTTTACGGAAAATTCAAAGCATTAAAATAAAAACGAATCTCTCGCTGATTTCCGTTTCTGTTCTGATGCAAACGATGTTTATACTATATTTATCCAACAGAGATGGCATGGGCACGGCACGATGCAACACATAAAAGAACAAAAATTACTTCAAAAATCAAATCGGACTATGTGTAGGCAAAGTATTTTGAAAATTATCGATGCATTATTGTAGATATTTAACTTAATTTATATAAATCAAAACATCGTACAATAGGTGCAACTACACTACTGGCCATTAAAATTGCTACACCACGAAGATGACGTGCTACTGACGCGAAATTTCACCGACAGGAAGAAGATGCTGTGATATGCAAATGATTAGCTTTTCAGAGCATTCGCAAGAGGTTGGCACCGGTGGCGACACCTACAACGTCCTGACATGAAGAAAGTTTCCAACCGATTTCTCATACACAAACAGCAGTTGACCGGTGTTGCCTGGTGAAACGTTGTTGTGATGCCTCGTGTAAGGAGGAGAAATGCGTACCATCACGTTTCCGATTTTGATTGTAGCCTATCGCGATTGCGGTTTATCGTATCGCGACATTGCTGCTCGCGTTGGTCGAGATCCAATGACTGTTAACAGAATATGGAATCGGTGGTTCAGGAGGGTAATACGGAACGCCGTGCTGGACCCCAACGGCCTCGTATCACTAGCAGTCGAGATGACAGGCATCTTATGCGCATGGCTGTAACGGATCGTGCATCCACGTCTCGATCCCTGAGTCAACAGACGGGGACGTTTGCAAGACAACAACCATCTGAACGAACAGTTCGACGACGTTTGGAACTTTTTTTTTTTTTTTTACGTTTGCAGCAGCATGGACTATCAGCTCGGAGACCATGGCTGCGGTTACCCTTGACGCTGCATCACAGACAGGAGCGCCTGCGATGGTGTAGTCAACGACGAACATGGGTGCACGAATGGCAAAACGTCATTTTTTCGGATGAATCCAGGTTCTGTTTACAGCATCATGATGGTCACATCCGTGTTTAGCGACATCGCGGTGAATACATATTGGAAGCGTGTATTCGTCATCGCCATACTGGCGTATCACCCTGCGTGATGGTATGGGGTGCCATTGGTTACACGTCTCGATCACCTCTTGTTCGCATTGACGGCACTTTGACCATTGGACGTTACATTTCAGATGTGTTACGACCCGTGGCTCTACCCTTCATTCGATCCTTGCGAAACCCTACATTTCAGCAGGATGACGCACGACCGCATGTTGCAGGTCCTGTACGGACCTTTCTGGATACAGAAAGTGTTCGACTGCTGCCCTGGCCAGCACATTCTCCAGATCTCTGACCAATTGAAAACGTCTGGTCAATGGTGGCCGAGCAACTGGCTCGTCACAATACGCCAGTCACTACTCTTGATGAACTGTGGTATCGTGTTGAAGCTTCATGGGCAGCTGTACCTGTACACGCCATCCAAGCTCTGTTTGTCTCAACACCCAGACGTAACAAGGCCGTTATTACAGCCAGAAGTGGTTGTTCTGGGAACTGATTTCTCAGGATCTATGCACCCAAATTGCGTGAAAATGTAATCACATGTCAGTTCTAGTATAATATATTTGTCCAATGAATACCCGTTTCTCATCTCCATTTCTTCTTGGTGTAGCAATTTTAATGGCCAGTAGTGTAGTAACCGGAATCGACTTTTCTGGCCTCGTGCTTTGAATAAGATCTCTATTGCTTCAAAATGCTTTATTTAAAACGTGTCAACAAATAAGCTGAGCACTGCTCTCGTGCTTGGAAGCTGTCCCTTAACAAAACCTTTTACGTCACTGTGAATAAGAAATGGTGCTGACTTCCAGTAAATGGTAATAATATTTGGCATAATTCGTGTAAAGGAAACCAAAAGCGAAAATATAATGACACGGCGAGTGTTGATAAACGAAAAACAAATAAAGACATTTATATGAAAAAATAATTTCAGGCCATATAATCTTGTAGGCAAAATGTGTGTTATGTTACTTCGCAATCAAGTTTTGTTACTTGAATATTTGTGTTATGATTAACAAAACGACATTTCTCTCTTACGCAGTGGATTGTGTGTAAATCGGGTGCATGCAGTCAGTTTTAGATTGACAGAAATAGCGGAGAATTCGAAAGAATTATATCGAAACGTCATGAAATGAATCTTCGACGTCCGCAGCAGCTACTTTGTAAAGTAACTGTCACTGTCAATGAAACTCTGCAAGAGCCGTGTAATTTCAGATGTTATTTTATTTTATTTTGAAGACGACCAGTTTCGGCATTCCAGTACGGCCCATACGCATCTCTCCAAATAAACGATATGTCATATAGTGCCACATATCCCTGGATGTCGTGAATTCAATCGTTTCACTAGATGTTATCAAGTGTTCGAATGAAGCACTAGTGAAATGAGGGATTTATGGCACTATAAGACATATCGTTTATTTGGAGGGACGCGTATGGGACCTGAAGATGGCGTAGTGGAATCCCGAAACTGATAGCCTTCAAAATAAAGTAAAATAACATCTCACTTACTCGGCTGTTGCAGAGTTTCATTGACAATTACTTCACCAGCCGATGTCCCCTGTCCATGAGGGATCAACAGAGATTGAACTCTGTGAAGCGGTTAGAGCACAGAAACGCAGCAGGTACACACGCATAAAAAAAAGTCATCTGCAAACAACCAAAGACGGCTGCTCAGATTGTCTCCCAAATCGTTATACAGATAAGGAACAGCAAAGGGCCTAGAACACTACCTTGGGGAACGCCAGAAATCACTTCTGTTTTACTCGATGACTTTCCGTCAATTACTGCGAACTGTGACCTCTCTGACAGGAAATCGCAAATCCAGTCACATAACTGAGACGATGTTCCATAAGCACGCAATTTTACTACGGGCCGCTTGTGTGGTACAGTGTCAAAAGACTTCCGGAAATCCAGGAATACGGAATTGATCTGAAATCCCTTGTCAATAGCACTCAGCACTTCATGTGAATAAAGAGCTAGTTGTGTTTCACAGGAACGATGTTTTCTAAACCCATGCTGAGTGTGTGTCAATAGACCGGTTTTTTTTTCTAGGTAACTCATAATGTTCGAACGTAATATATGTTCCAGAATCCTGCTGCATATCGACGTTAACGATATGGGCCAGTAATTTAGTGGATTACTCCTACTACCTTTCTCAGATATTGGTGTGACCTATGCAACTTTCCAGTCTTTGGGTACGGATCTTTCGTCGAGCGAACGGTTGTATATGATTGTTAAGTATGGAGCTAAGGCATCAGCATACTCCGAAAGGAACCTAATTGGTATACAGTATGGACCAGAAGACTTGCTTTTATTAAGTGATTTGAGTTGCTTCACTACTCCGAGGATATTTACTTCTACGTTACTCATGTTGGCAGCTGTTCGCGAACGGTTGTATATGATTGTTAAGTATGGAGCTAAGGCATCAGCATACTCCGAAAGGAACCTAATTGGTATACAGTATGGACCAGAAGACTTGCTTTTATTAAGTGATTTGAGTTGCTTCACTACTCCGAGGATATTTACTTCTACGTTACTCATGTTGGCAGCTGTTCGCGATTCGAATTCTGGAATATTAACTTCGTCTTCTTTTGTGAAGGCATTTCGAAAGGCTGTGTTTAACAAATCTACTTTGGCAGTACTGTCTTCGATAGTATCTCCATTGTTATCGCGCAGAGAAGGCATTGATTGTTTCTTGCCGCTAACATATTTCACATACGATCAGAATCTCTTTGGATTTTCTGTCAGGTTTCGAGACAAAGTTTCGTTGTGGAAACTGTTATAGGCGTCTCGCATTGAACTCGGCGCTAAGTTTCGAGCTTCTGTAAAGGATCGCCAACCTTGGGGATTTTGCGTCTGTTTAAATTTGGCATGTTTGTTTCGTTGTTTCTGCAACAGTGTTCTAACCCGTTTTGTGTACCAAGGAGGATCAGCTCCGTCGTTTGTTAGTTTATTTGGTATAAACCTCTCAATTGCTTCCGACACTATTTCTTTGAATTTAAGCCACATCTGGTCTACACTTATATTATTAATTTAGAATGAGTGGAGATTGTCTCTCAGGAAGGCGTAAAATGAATTTTTATCTGTTTTTTTGAATAGGTATATTTTTCGTGGATTTGGGGATTACAATATTCAGTCTCGCTACGACAACCCTGTGTTCACTAATCCCTATATCTATTTTGATGCTCGTTATTAACTCAGTATTATTTGTTGCTAAGAGGTCAAGTGTGTTTTCACAACCGTTTACTATTCGCGTGGGCTCATGAACTAACTGCTAGAAATAATTTTCAGAGAATGCGTTTAGCACAATTTCGGATGATATTTTATACGTACCTCCGGAATTAAACATGTATTTTCGCCAACATATAGAGGGTAAATTAAAGTCACCACCAACTATTATCGTATGAGTCGGGTACGTGTTTGAAATCAAACTCAAGTTTTCTTTGAACCTTTCAGCAACTGTATCATCTGAACTGGGAGGTCGGTAAAAGGATCCAATTATTATTTTATTCCGGTTGCCAACAATGACCTCTGCCCATACTAACTCACAGGAAATATCTACTTCAATTTCGCGACAAGTTTAACTACTTCTAACAGCAACAAACACGCCACCACCAACCGTGTTTAGCCTATATTTTCGGAACACCAATAAGTTCTTCGCAAAAATTTCGACTGAGCTTATACCCGGCTTTAGCCAACTTTCGTTGCCTATAACGATTTGAGCATCAGTGCTTTCTATTAGCGCTTGGAGCTCTGGTGGTGCAAAGTCCAATGTGGGGTTTTCATGAGCAATAAAAAGGGCGGGATTGATGCTTATGTTGATCTATTCTATTCCAGTTTACTGAACAGGTCCTAGAACTCTCGGAACCGAGGTGATGCAAAACGTTTCTTGACATGTGTAGTTTACACAGACAGATGTCGCGCTTGCTCTTACGTCAACGTGGATCCCTAGTGGCAGCATGCGAATCCCACCCAAAGTAATTATGATACCAAATCGATCAGGCGTCGACTCCACCATACAGGAATACCGCGAATAAAGTGCAAGACTTCTCCTAGACGACACGGGGATGAAGTAGGACAGGAAGTAGATAACGTTTCCATCTGAGGCTTTCCCGGCGTACATGATGCTTCAAAGGTTCTAGAAAATACTGCCGGACGCAATCGTCGAAGGTCCACGATATTTTGACGAACAACCTTTGCGCCATCGTCAGGTGACTATCAGTGCCAGCTGATGATGGAGGGACGGTTGTTCGCCGAAATATCGTGGACCTTCGACGATTGCACCCGGTAGTACACCCGGGAATGTGGAAGCGTAGGTAGGGTTAGATCGATCTACCTTCCGGCATGCACTGTTGAGTAGCTTGAGTTTTATGTATGTAGACATAGAAGAAATATGGATGTGTATCAAGCCCCTATCGCCGAGTAGCAGCAGTGTGGACGTGTTTGCTGCTCTCGCCAGTTCGCAGCGGCGGTGCGCTGTCGTCTGAGCAGTGGGTGCTGACTCGCTGACTTGTTGCAGGCTGCTGACAGTTCGCGATGGCGCCGGCCCCGCCAGCGCCGCAGCTACTGATGCTGACTCTGCTGCTGATCTTGCTGCCGTCGCCGCAGGTCGTGTGGGCCAATTCACCGCGGTGAGTACAAGCAAGAGCGAACTCTGCAGGCGCATGGCATTCCGAGACGTGTAGCGTAACCAGCAGGTTGTGAAAGTGAAGTACACTCATCATCACGTAAATGCTGTCATGTCAACCCACTAACTGCGATAAAAGCACAAAGTCTTCCACGACCAATTTGTCCCATTAAACGTTGTCGGTGCAGTTGTCGCGCAAACTCTCAATAAAAAGCTGAGCTTCCGGCAATGTCCCCCACTTGTCTTCTTTGGAAAAGCAACTAACCGTAACGGAGTCGGAGTCCCTTAATTCTTCGACAGTGTCTTGCTTGCCTGATGGAGGTTGTTGTTGTTGTGGTCTTCAGTCCAGAGACTGGTTTGATGCAGCTCTCCATGCTACTCTATCCTGTGCAAGGTTCCTCATCTCCCAGTACCTACTGCAACCTACATCCTTCAAAATCTGTTTAGTGTATTCATCTCTTGGTCTCCCTCTACGATTTTTACCCTCCACGCTGCCCTCCAGTACTAAACTGGTGATCCCTTGATGCCTCAGAATAGGTCCTACCAACCGATCCCTTCTTCTAGTCAACTTGTGCCACAAATTTCTCTTCTCTCCAATTCTATTCAATACCTCATCATTAGTTATGTGATCTACCCATCTAATCTTCAGAATTCTTCTGTAGCACCACATTTCGAAAGCTTCTATTCTCTTCTTGTCCAAACTATTTATCGTCCATGTTTCACTTCCATACGTGGCAAAACTCCATACAAATACTTTCAGAAACGACTTCCTGACACTTAAATCTATACTCGATGTTAACAAATTTCTCTTCTTCAGAAACGCTTTCCGTGCCATTTCCAGTCTACATTTTATATCATCTCTACTTCGACCATCATCAGTTATTTTGCTCCCCAAATAGCAATACTCATTTACTAATTTAAGCGTCTCATTTCGTAATCTAATTCCTGCAGCATCACCCGATTTAATTCGACTACATTCCCTTATTCTCGTTTTGCATTTGTTGATGTTCATGTTATACTCTCCTTTCAAGACACTGTCCATTTCGTTCAAGAGCTCTTTCAGGTCTTTTGCTGTCTCTGACAGAATTACAATGTCATCGGCGAACCTCAAAATTTTTATTTCTTCTCCATGGATTTGAATTCCTACTCCCAATTTTTCTTTTGTTTCCTTTACTGCTTGCTCAATATACAGATTGAATAACAGCGGAGATAGGCTACAGCCCTGTCTCACTCCCTTCCCAACCACTGCTTCCCTTTCAAGTCCCTCGACTCTTATAACTGCTATCTGGTTTCTGTACAAATTTTAAATAGCCTTTCGCTCCCTGTATTTTACCCCTGCCACCTTCAGAATTTGAAAGAGAGTATTCCAGTCAACATTGTCAAAAGCTTTGTCTAAGTCAACAAATGCTAGAAACGTAGGTTTGCCTTTCATTAATCTGTTTTCTAACATATTCGTAGGGTCAGTAAGTAGGTAAGTGGTGGATATTGCCGAAAACTCAGGCTTTTATATTGAGTTAAACAGATAGTACATCAAGAGAATTTAGTACAAACAAGATTACGTAGAAACTAAATGGAAATTTCAACCTTCTGCCTTTACACCCGTAAGGACATACGGTGACAGGAACCGCCGCGACTCTGTTGAAGTGTGACGCTATTTATAGCCGAAATCTAGATTTGCAAGAGGAATAAAAACTAATGGAATTGCGACTGACTGCTGTGTGCCTGTCCTTCCTTATGGTCCACAGTCGCTGTACTCAACGGTTCCTGGTCGAATCAAAGTCGATTAAGGATATCGAAATGTTTACTCAACAACGTAACGCTTCATTACAAAACAGTTGTCATAAAACAGAGTCCAGAACGTGAAATTATGTAACTTGTGAAAGCAATAATACAAGTTTCGAGAAAGAGTAACCAAACTGGAAATTTCGTTCACCAACGAAAAAACTGATAATTTCTACACCTACATCAATACTCCACGAGTCAATTTGCGGTACATGGCTGTGGGTACATCTGACAAATTTCCTCCTATCCCTGTTCGATTCGTGAATTGGTACGCGAGAAGAACAATAGGCTATTTTCCAACGTTAAAAATATTGTTCGGACTGTTGTTATTCTGATTATGACATTCAAATAACATTTACGGCTAATATTCTTACGAAATATATGATATTTATATAATATTAAATCTTAAAAATCATTAAATATCACTTCCAGTAATTTTCGGGTTTGCAACCGGACCCCATCAACATTCTGCCACGATATTTCGGACCAGAGACGCCCGGCCATCCTGAGGTGAGTAGGCGAAGTACTGAAGAGAGCTGAGGCACGTCTGATGTACCGACATCTCTGGGCTGAAATGTGGCAGAATCTTGATGGGATCCGGCAGCAAACCCGAAAATTACTGAAGAAGAAATACGCCGGCAAAATTTCAGAAATCACATTAAATATCAAGATGTGATCACGTGGTCGAAAACGCTCTCTTATTGGCTGAAGCTCTCGTGACGTCACAGACTAGGAGTAGGACGAAGTTGATGTGTGTTATATGAATGTTAGTCAAAGTTACCAGGTTCTTACGTAAAAAAACTTAGCTATTTAACGACGGAAAACATAATTACAAGTTTTAAGTGACAATAGTAAGAAATTTTCTAAACGCTGATAGTGCAAACCTTCCGAAAGTTAATGCGTTTATGCTCCACCCATTTACAGCGGCGATGTGCATTATTAAAAAACTAAGAAATTGTACTACTATCGCAAATGGATCTGTATACTACAACTAGACTGTCGACTATTAGTCATGAATTATGACTCAAACCAATTTCTTTTCTCTCTCTCTCTCTCTCTTTTTTTTGGCAAATCTTAGTGCTGATTTGCTCTATAGAAGACACTCAGCAGAGGCAAAGCTCGGAGCAGAAGTTCATGGAGCAACGGGTAGCGCAACTTACTGCGGGTATAGAGATCACGGGTTCGAACCAGGAAAGGTCACATATATTTCAATGTTTTATACCAATTTGTTTAAATGGTGGGATGTTTTATGTATAGATTCACGCTAATCTTAGTTCTGAGCAATGGACAACTGAGGATAAATTCATTTACTTTTCGTGGAAACAATTCACTTTCTCTTTTCTTTTTTAAAGCTTTGCTACTAGTCAAGACATCACCATACGCCCACGGTACAACGACACCTAGGACGATGAAGTTTTGTGTACGGAGAGATACATTGAAGAGCCAAAGAAGCTGGTACACTTCCCTAATATCGTGTAGGACCCCCGCGAGCACGCAGAAGAGCCGCAACACCACGTGAAAAGGTCTTGACCACTGTCTGAAGTAGTGCTGGAGGGAACTGACACCATGAATCCTGCAGGGATGTCCATAAATCCTTAAGAGTACGAGGGGTTGGAGATCTCTTTTCTGAACAGCACGCTACAAGGCATCCCAGATATTCTCAGTAATGTTCATGTCTGGGCACTTTGGTGGGCGGCGGAAGTGTTTAAACTCAGAGGAGTGTTCCTGGAGTCACTCTGTAGCAATTCTGGACCTTTAGGGTGTCGGATTGTCCTGCTGGAACTGCCCAAGTTCGTCGGAATGCACAATGGACATGAATGGATGCATGTGATCCCACAGGACGCTTACGTACGTGTCACTTGTCGGAGTCGTATCTATACCTATTAGAGGTCCCATATCACTCTAACTGCACACACCCCACACCATTACAGAGCCTCCAGCAGCTTGAACAGTCCCTTGCTGACATGCAGGGTCCACGGATTCATGAGGTTGTCTCCATACCGGTACACGTCCATCCTCTCGATACAATCTGAAACGAGACTCCTCCGATCAATCAGCATGTTTCCAGTCATCAACAGTCCAATGACGATGTTGACGGGCCCAAGCGAAGCGTAAAGCTTTGTGTCGTGCTGTTAGCAAGGGTACACGAATGGACCTTCGACTACAAAAGCCCATGTCGATGATGTTTCGATTAATGGTTCTCACGCTGACACTTGCTGATGGCCCAGCACTGATATCTGCAGCATTTTGCGGAAGGGTTGCACTTCTGTTACGTTGAACGATTCTCTTCAGTTGTCGTTGGTGCCGTTCTTGAAGGACCTTTTCCGGCTGCAGCGATGTCGGAGATTTTATGTTTTACCGGATTCCTGATACGGTACACTCGTGAAATGGTTGTCTGTGAAAATACCCACTTCATCGCTACCTCGGAGATGCTGTGTCCCATCGCTCGTGCGCCGACTATAACACCACGTTCAAACTCACTCAGATCTTGATAACCTGCAATTGTAGCAGCAGAAATCGATCTAAGAAATGCGCCAGACACTTGTTTTATATAGGAGTTGCCGACCGCAGTACCGTATTCTGCCTGTTTACATATTTCTGTATTTGAATATACATGCTTATACCAGTTTCTTTGGCACTTCAGTGTATCTTAGGTCCACCATGAGTGAACCACGATGTTATAGTTTGGCAATTTTTTCAGTTCATAATAGTGTAGCTAATGGTATCGATTGTGATGACGTAATTTCAAAATTTGCGCCAGCAAATGTTAGAAGGACGAGATTCCAAGCTTCATGTTAAAGTCACCTATCAGTGAGAAGATCGCTTGCTGTTAGTGCTGCTTCATTCCCAATAACTTAAACTGTGTTATTAATTAAAACACGGTTTGCTAATTTGTTTCCATTTGTGAAAACTGGTTACAAAACTGTTAACGTTGTAATGTGCTTGCTTGTATTAAGGGGGGACGTACGTGAAAGCGACCGAAATTTTGAAAAATTTTATTGGCTCTTTATTTACTACACGGTATTGAAATTACAATTCCTGAATATTACGTCCCAGTTCCACTCCTAAGTGTAATAAAAATGATAACTGACAAAAACTTTCACGGGGCACACCCCTTCTTGTTCCGTATCTTCTCGTAATATTTATTCCTGGGGCGGTTTTTTATAGTTTTGCGCAATCGCACGGTACATGTAAAGGACTTTGCCACTGATATCGTATTTTTTTGGTTTACGGTGTTCGTTTGCAAGTGGTTTCAAAGGAGTAACTTTTACGAAAGTTGTGTGTAGATCTATGATTACAATCTGCAGCATGGCTCGTTTCAGTAACGTGTGTAAAATGTTTAGGAAGTGTCGTTCTTCTCAATGCCATAAATACAGCTTCAAAACTAGCTCAGTAATAATGAAAGAAGACGTCTCCGCGATCAAGAAAACAATTGCTTAACAGAAGAGAATTGATGGACCTGACATTACTGCTACTCCGTTTAAAAAATCAGGTTAACGCAAGAAGACAAATACATAAAAGTTGTGGTGTCACCGCCAGACACCACACTTGCTAGGTGGTAGCCTTTAAATCGGCCGCGGTCCGTTAGTATACGTCGGACCCGCGTGTCGCCACTATCAGTGATTGCAGACCGAGCGCCGCCACACGGTAGGTCTAGAGAGACTTCCTAGCACTCGCCCAGTTGTACAGCCGACTTTGCTAGCGATGGTTCACTGACAAATTACGCTCTCATTTGCCGAGACGATAGTTAGCATAGCCTTCAGCTACGTCATTTGCTGCGACCTAGCAAGGCGCCATTATCATTTGCTATTTATCTTGTGATGCATGTACCGTCAGACCGATGTTCACCAAGTATGGATTAAAGTTAAGTATTCCAGAAGCTACGTACTTTTTTTACTAGACTCAACTCCTTTAACTGTTCCAGACCTCACGCCAGCCTGCGTGAGCTTAAACGCGTGCCTTTCGGCTACCTCATAGTGGCTTGGCTGTCTTGCCAAGTCACAACAAAAGTCTCCCTGAGGATGTAGAGGAGTACGCGTATGTTTTACACCAGTTGACCCAGATAAGGTATGGTCTAATACAAACAGTGACAAATCTTTGGTTCAGATCTTCCGCAACTTACGTTTTTCGAGACTTCATGTACCTTTTCCTCACAAACCACAGACGTAACATTATTTGAATTTGACATGCAATTAGTCAATACTGTAGTGAAACATTCTGTGGAAGGAATTTTCATTTACTGCAATATTATGGCATTTATGTCAGAGAAAAACCCTAAAATTTGTTGCAATTTTTTCAGAGATATTCAGAGAGCCGTAAAAATCCAGCAAAAGGAGATATCAAAAGTCTGTAGCACACCTATTTGTAATAATGTTACATTAAACCTTGTACAAAAAGGCACTGATTTCGTTCTGATAGATCTTTCGAAAAAAGGTTAAAATGGTTCAAATGGCTCTGAGCACTATGGAACTCAACTGCTGAGGTCATTAGTCCCCTAGAACTTAGAACTAGTTAAACCTAACTAACCTAAGGACATCACAAACATCCATGCCCGAGGCAGGATTCGAACCTGCGACCGTAGCGGTCTTGCGGTTCCAGACTGCAGCGCCTTTAACCGCACGGCCACTTCGGCCGGCTCGAAAAAAAGGAACGTTTGTATTCATCTTGATGGAAAATTTCATTTGTTTATAATTAAAACGGTATCACGCCAATAAGCATGAAAATTTTGTGTGTACGCACATAATATTTCTTAACAACTATCTCCAGTTTAGTTATATTGTCTTGAAAAGCTTGGATTCTACAATGTTTTCTTCAAGTATTGCAATTTCGCATACATCCCCCTAAAAAACGGTATTTGATATTTTTCTGGGGTTGGTGTGGATGGGGGGGGGGGGGGGGGGGGGGGACAAGTTAAAACTCCGCACCGGGTGCCAGACTTCACTGTCGGGTTCTTCCCTTTGCTGTTAGCGTTACACTGTTTTTATCTACATCTAATGTGGGCTGCTATTTTCTCATCAATTAGGCATTTTGTTCAAGTCTGTCCGCATCTCCTTACGATCGTCCAACGAAGACATTCTCCTGCGGGCAGCAGTATCGCTAGCGAACTGTCTGCTAGTCCGGCTGACTCTGCCCCGCCAAATCGTTTGTGTATGAACAGTCCCTGTCTCTCTCTCTCTCTCTCTCTCTTTCTTTCTCTTTCCCCGTGTCTGTGCCTCTCTCTCTCTCTCTCTCTCTTCTCTTCTCCCTCCGCTCTCTCTCTCTCTCTCTCTCTCTCTCTCTCTCTCTCTCTCTCTCTCACCCTCACCCTCTCTCTCTCTCTCTCTCTCTCTCTCTCTCTCTCTCTCTCTCTCTCTCTGCCATCCATAATTCAGCACATTTGGATCGGTAGTTGTTACAACAACTTTCTTAGGATTCACTCGCTCTGGAATGTTAAAGTGCTGGCAAGGACCGTGTATCTTCGAGATCTCCTTCCCGGTTGTTTCTGTATTGCGAGTACAGAGAATGAAGCGTCACTTTCGAACTGAGGCCCCCTCCAGCTGTCAGAATGTGTGGCACGTATTCCGATACACTATCTCGCCAGCAACGTGTCTGTATCATAACTTATCGTCACTCCACTGCACAACACAACACACCGTTATCAGGTGTCCCGTGTACTGCAACACTGAGCTCTACGCAACGTCTATATGGCATATATAACATCAGCCACGGCAAAAAACACGTGGAGCCGCAAAACTACAACTTTCCAAAGGTTTACTCCCCATTTTCATCTATGATATCGTTGGTTTGTCTGTAAGTGCTGGTTCACAACTTCCCTTCACACGTTAAGCATTTTCGGCGATATGTTACCAATTAACAACGCAAAAGAAACGTTGTGTGTACATTTAAATGCGAAAATTTGAGGTTAGGCTTTGCCGATACCGTTATGGATATCAATTGAAACTAAATTAACAGTAACTATTCACGACGCGCTCTGCAGAATTATACACCCATCATTTGGTGGATCTATGTGAATCAATCAGGTACAGCCTTATTTCAAGTACGACTTTTGCGTAACGTGTAGCACAGTCTGGCAGCAGAGGACAAAAATTATTCTTGCACATAGCTCGATGTTATGTGGGTGCTTTGATTACACAGATGAATAGTAACACAAATGTTAGCGCCACAACACGTCCGGTACGTGTTTTCCTTTGCTGGGAGCTGGCTGTTACACATCCAACGCAGGCTGCTTCGTGACGTCATACGCCAAGCAAGCCATGCATCATAATTGATGTGTCGACAGAAGTGCCGACACAGTGTTATTTTGAGGGGGCCAATATGCAAGCTATAAGCTCCCGCAGAATATCGTGAAGTCTGAAACAGGACGCTCAATGAAAGCTATAAAGAAAAGTACGTTGCTTTTGGAATACTTAACTTTAATCTATCCTTGTTGTATACATCGTTCTTGTTGAGACATGCTCTAGATGATAATTATCAATTGCTATGTAAGGCTAATGGCGCCTTGCTAGGTCGTAGCCATGGACTTAGCTGACGGCTATTCTAACTATCTGCTCGGCTAATGAGCGATGCTTCGTCAGTGTAGTCGCTAGCAATGTCGTCCGTACAACTGGGGCGAGTGCTAGTCCGTATCTCGAGACCTGCCTTGTGGTGGCGCTCGGTCTGCGATCACACAGTGGCGACACGCGGGTCCGACATGTACTAATGGACCGCGGCCGATTTAAAACTACCACCTAGCAAGTGTGGTGTCCGGCGGTGACACCACAATAATAATGAAATGTTTCTCAATTCAGCTTACGTGTTATACACTCTTAAATTAAGCTGAACGCCAATTTCCTGAATGGTTCAGCGCCTCATAACAGAAACCAGAATCCCTCATAGAGGGTCAGGTGCTCTACCCACGGACGTCACTTTTATAAGTTGTTTGCTGAACGAAGTTAACAGAACAGTAGAGGGACTAAAACTAAAAAAATGCTGTTAGCTTACCAAAATAAAAACCGAATGAAAAAATAGTATGTACATCAAACAATACGATTCGATTTCGGATTAGAAATCTGGACCCAGCTTTTGTCAAGATAACGCATTTGCAAAGTAATCGATGTATTCTTATTTTTGTTTTAATTTAATGGTATTGATATAAATATCACTCTTGGTGCTATTAGTTCGTGGAAGCTATACAACGAATGTCCTGTCGTCCTTTTAGTGCAAGTAAAAGGTGGATTGGAATTTCAATAACTGTCAGCAACATTAGGCATCATATCTACACTTTGGAGCAAATAAATGTGGCCCCGACAACATGGTTTCAGAGTACAAAGAAACACAACAGAGCAAAGGAAATACAGTACTACCCTGACTATAGCAGATGTTGAAAGTGATCACAATTCATCTCTTGGCACTTTTGTACCCTGATCAGCAAGTTGCTGTAGGCGGATCGAAGCTGGACTGATGGAATTGCTGCAGTCCCGTCCGAAATGTTCTTGAAGACCATGAGTATTGTTGCGATACACCTTAGACTTGAGGACTCCCCACACGAACAAACCACACACTGACAGATCAGGTGACCTGGGTGACTAGCTAGGGCCGCGATCAGACTGACCTCTGCTAACAATTCTGTCAGGCGTGAAGATTCTATAATGCGCTCCACGGTTCGGTCGGCTGTGTGCACAGCTGCTCCACACTACTCAAAGTTTAAGTAATTGTAGGTCTTTTCCTACTCCGTTAATACTGGCACAAATTCACTTCCAACCGTACCTTCTCGTCCGGGCCACTTTTAATTCCCCATCATGTAGAAACGAAGCGAAAAGCGAAAACTTCACTTACTTTATCATAAATCTTCTAAATTATCTATTCAGTAGCTCAGTGACCATACTGACATCGAAACGGAAAATGACAGAGAGAAGGTTGAAATACTGAATTCGGTCTTCCGAAACCGTCTCACCGTGGAATATTGTAGTACGGTCCCTCCTTTATGTCAACGTACGAATGTCGAATTGACAGACACTGAGATAACTGATCGCGGAATATAAAAGCAACAGTAATAGCTTAGTAACTGAAAGGCATCGGGGCCAAATGAGCTACCTGTAAAATTCTGTAAATATAAAACGAAAGAAAATGGTCTCCTTCTAACAGAAGTTCACAGTAGTTTATTGGAGTAACGAAGGGTACTTAGCTACTGAAAACAAGGGCACGTCATTCCCGTTTTCAAGAAGTGTCGAAAGACAGACGCACATAATTATAGATCTATAATGTTGACGTCACATTTTTGTATAATTATTGAACATGTTTTAGGGTAAAGAATTGTTTTTAGAAACGAAAATCTCATCTACAAAAAAAAAAACGGATTCTACAAAGAGAGATCCTGAGAAACTCAGCTCGGTCTATTCCTCCATGAGATCCACAGTACCGCAGACAACGCCGCTCAGGTAGATTCTGTGTTCCTCGGCTTCATGAAGACCCTTGACACCGTCCCACACTACCGTTTAGTAAAAAAACAGAAGAGCTTACTTAGTATAGGACCCAATATAACACCTGCGTAATATCGTGTACGGTACCCGCGATCACGCAGAAGTACCGCCAACACGACGTGGCATGGACTCGACTAATGTCTGAAATAGTGATGGAGAGAATTGACACCAGAGCTGTCCATAAGTCCGTAAGTGTGCCAGGGGGCACGTTGCAAGGCATCCCAGATATGCTCAATAATATTCATGTCTGGGGAGTTTGGTGACCAGCGGAAGCGTTTAAACTCAGAAGAGTGTTCCTGGAGCCACTCTGTAGCATTAATCGACGTGTGGGGTGTTGCATTGTCCTGCTGGAATTCCCCAAGTCCGTCGGAATGCACTATGGACACGAATGGATGCAGGTGATCAGACAGAATGCTTACGTACGTGTCACCTGTCAGAGACGTATCTAGTCGTATCAGGGGTTCCATATCATTGCAACTGCACACGCCCCACACCATTACGGAGCCTCCACTAGCTTTAACAGTTCCTTGCTGACACGCTGGTTCCATGGATTCATGAGGTTGTCTCAAAACCTGTACACGTCCATCCGCTCGATACAATTTGAAACGAGACTCGTCCGACCAGGCAACATATTTCCGGTCAATGTCGGTGTTCACGGGTCCAGGTGAGGTGTAAAGATCTGGGATGTGCAGTCATCAAGGGTACAAGAATGGGCCTTCGGCTCCGAAAGCCCATATCGATGATGTTTCGTTGAATGGTTAGCACGATGACACTTGTTGATGGTCCAGCACTAAAATCTCCAGCAATTTGCGGAAGGGTTGCACTTACGTCACATCGAACGATTCTCTTCAGTCGTCGTTGGTCCTGTTCTTGCAGGATCTATTTCCGGCTGGAGCGATTTCGAAGTTTTGATGTTTTACCGGATTCCTGGTATTCGCGGTACACTCGTAAAATGGTCGCACGGGAAAATCTGCACTTCATTGCTACCTCGGAGATGCTGTGGCCCATGTCTCGTGCGCCAACTACACCACCACCTTCAAACTCACTTAAATCTTGACAACCTGCCATTGTAGCAGCTGTAACCGATCTAACAACTACGCCGGACACTTGTTGTCTTATATAGGCGTTGCCTACCGCAGTGCCGTATTCTGCCTGTTTACATTTCTCTGTATTTGAATACGCATGCCTATACCAGTTTCTTTGGCGCTTCAGCTTAGATTAGATTAGATTAGATTAGATTAGATTAGATTAGTACCTGTTCCATAGATCATGAATACGACACTTCGTAATGATGTGGAACGTGTCAGATTAATAAAAGGTGTCTATACAAGATATTACACTACACAAAATATTACGTGACACTTAATATTTTTTTTTATTTTTTTTACTGGGCGTTGGGGAAATTACCCACTTACTATATCCAAAAATTCATCTAATGAGTAGAAGGAGTCGCCATTAAGAAATTCTTTTAATTTCCTTTTAAATGCTATATGGCTATCTGACTTTTCATGCTATTAGCCGGCCGGAGTGACCGAGCGGTTCTAGGCGCTTCAGTCTGGAACTGCGTGACGGCTACGGTCGCAGGTTGAATCCTGTCTCGGGCGTGGATGTGTGTGGTGTCCTTAGGTTAGTTAGGTTTAAGTAGTTCTAAGTTCTAGGGGACTGATGACCTTAAGTCCCATAATGCTCAGAGCCATTTCAACCTTTTTTTTATGCTATTAGGTAAGTGACCAAAGACTTTTGTGGCAGCATAATTTACCCTCTTCTGAGCCAAAGTTAGATTTAACCTTGAGTAGTGAAGATCATCCTTTCTCCTACTGTTGTAGCCATGTACACTGGTATTACTTTTGAATTCGTTCTGATTGTTAATAACAAATGTCATAAGTGAATATATATATATATATATATATATATATATATATATATATATATATATATATATATATATATATACACTATTGGCCATTAAAATCGCTACACTACGAATATGACGTGCCACAGACCCGAAATTTAACCGACAGGAAGAGGAAGCTGTCATATGCAAATGATTAGCTTTCAGAGCATTCACACAAGGTTGGCGCCGGTGGCGACACCTACAATGTGCTGACATGAGGAAAGTTTCCAACCGATTTCTCATACACAAACAGTAGTTGACCGGCGTTGCCTGGTGAAACGTTGTTGTGATGCCTCGTGTACGGAGGAGAAATGCGTACCATCACGTTTCCGACTTTGATAAAGTTCGGATTGTAGCCTATCGCGATTGCGGTTTATCGTATCACGACATTGCTGCTCGCGTTGGTCGAGATCCAATGACTGTTAGCAGAATATGGAATCGGTGGGTTCAGGAGAGTAATACGGAACGCCGTGCTGGATCCCAACAGCCTCGTATCACTAGCAGTCGAGAGGACAGGCATCTTATCCGCATGGCTGTAACGGATTGTGCAGCCACGTCTCGATCCCTGACTCAACAAATGGAGACGTTTGCAAGACAACAATCATCTGCACGAACAGTTCGACGACGTTTGCAGCAGTATGGACTAACAGCTCGGAGACCGTGGCTGCGGTTACTCTTGACGCTGCATCAGAGACAGGAGTGCCTGCGATGGTGTACTCAACGACGAACGTGGGTGCACGAATGATAAAACGTCATTTTTTCGGATGAATCCAGGTTCTTTTTACAGCATCATGATGGTCGCATCCGTGTTTGGCGACATGGCGGTGAACGCACATTGGAAGTGTGTATTCGTCACCGCCATGCTGGCGTATCACTCGGCGTGATGGTACGGTGTGCCATTGGCTACGCGTCTCGGTCACCTCTTGTTCGCATTGACGGCACTTTGAACAGTGGAAATTACATTTCAGATGTTTTACGACCCGTGGCTCTACCCTTCACTCGATCCCTGCGAAACCCTACATTTCAGCAGGATAATGCACGACCGCATGTTGCAGGTCCTGTACGGGCCTTTATGGATACAGAAAATGTTCGACTGCTGCCCTGGCCAGCACATTCTCCAGATCTCTCACCAATTGAAAACGTCTGGTCAATGGTGGCCGAGCAACTGGTTCGTCACAATACGCCAGTCACTACTCTTGATCAACTGTGGTATCGTGTTGAAGTTTCATGGGCCGCTGTACCTGTACACGCCATCCAAGCTCTGTTTGACTCAATGCCCAGGCATATCAAGGCCGTTGTTACGGCCAGAGGTGGTTGTTCTGGGTACTGATTTCTCAGGATCTATGCACCCAAATTGCGTGAAAATGTAATATGTCAGTTCTAGTGTAATATATTTGTCCAATGAATACCCATTTATCATCTGCATTTCTTCTTGTTGTAGCAATGTCTCGAAATGACCACGACCAAAACTTCGAGAAATTAGAGCTAATACTGGGACTTACCAACAACTATTTTTCATTAGTCGAACAGGGAAGGGGTGATCAGTTTGTGGTATCAGAAGTACCCTTCGCCGCACACCGTAAGGTGGCTTGATGAGTGTGGGTGTAGATGTAGGTGTCGTGGACGACGAGTGTCCCAGATACTAAGATAACGTCCGGAGTGACCCAAGGAAGGGCGACAGGCCAGCTCCTGTTCTCTATGTACATAAAAATGAGGCCCGTAGTACGAACTGAGGTAGCTCGCTGACGGCGTTGAGTGAGCGTAGGGGGATTCAGGATGACTTGGACGGAATCTCTGTTTGGTGGAGTGACTAGTAGCTTGTTTCAAAGGTGCATCAATTTAAGTTATGCTGATGGGTAGGAGAAACATTCCTCTAATGTTGGAAAACTTTATTAACTGTTAGGTCTACAACTTTGCTTCCGCCGTTTTGCAATAGACGGCAGTAGCGGCAAGTGGGGTTCGGGTGGTTGATGATAGGTGTAACATAATAAGCTTAGGCGTCTTTAAACATAATGCCATAAAAATATTAGTCGATTTGTGATTGCATCATGAGGTTATTCTCGATTAAGTACGTCAACTTATGTATCCATTTCTCGATATTTGCGGGAAGTTTTAATTTTCTGCTTTACCATGAAGAAATCTGCGGCTGTGGCTCTTAAAATGCTGGGTAAGACCAGTGGTGAGGGAACTATTAGTGGAAGAACGTGCAGAGAATGTTATCAACGCCTTAAGAACGGTGATTTTGAAGTCGGAGACCGGCAAGGCGGTGGAAGACAGAACGTTTTCGTGGCTACTGAAACAGACGAAGACAGTCACAGGACATCATTATCGAAAGCAGCTGACGCGTTCGAGACCAGAACTGAAACACAAACGGGTACAATACAGCGATAGACGCGTGAAGGTAATTTTGCAGCATATCGCAAAACCCGTCAAAATATACATGGAAACATTGAAGTGATAAGTCCTATCCCTCCCGCCGTACTCTTCATACGTTGCTTTATCGATCAGAGGCATACAGTCTGGCTGACCGGCACTTCCGTTCATATGAACAAGTGCAAAATTGAATCGATACATGGATCTCCACAAGTTCTTCAGCCACGGCATTCGTATGCTGTCTGAAAGATCGGAAAATGTAGTGGCCAGCGATGGGCAATACTATGAATCATAATTTTTTTGTAAGTTTTTCACAATAAAGCCCCGAACATCGAGAAAAACGGTGGAAGCAAAGTTTTAGACTTAGTATATGTAACTTCACTTTCTCACGTCGATCAGAAAACTAGGCGTAAGGCTCGGAAAAGACATGAAACGGAAAGACGTCACGAATTCATTTGCGGGGAAGGCTATGGTTTGTTGGAGGAGTTTTGAGAAACAGTATCTCATCCAGTGCGACAGGGCGACTAGCTCTTAAGTACTTTTCGAGTGTTTGGGATCCGCACCAGGACGGATTAATGGAAAACCTCAAAGCGTGTGACAAGTGTGCTGTTAGATGTCTTAACGGCCAGTTCGCTTAGTGCAACGGAAACACTTCGCAACCTTATATGAGAACGTTGGATCTCGGAAGGTGTTTTTTTCGAAGCGGTATTAAGAAGCTACACTAGATAACCAACATTTTCGAGAGAGTGCCGAACGATGCTAATGTCTCCAAGTATCCATCTCGACTAAGGTAAAAAAAGGGAAATTTGGGCTTGTACGAACGAAGAGAGGGATTCATTTTTCCCTCTCTCCATTTGCGAGTGACACAGGAGAGAGCAAACAAGCAGTGGTACAAAGTACCCTCCACCATCACGGTAGACAACGGCTTGTGGAGTGTGTATGTAGAGGTGGATGAGGAGCAAACGATAGCTACTGTCTCCGCAGTGATGCGTCCCGTGGTACTGGCTATTAAACATCTCCATCTATGTCCATACTTCGCAAGCCGCCTTATCATGAGTGGCGGTGGGTACTCGTGTACGAGTGTAGTTTCACCACTTTCCTGTTCCATCGCCAGCCGGAGTGGCCGAGCGGTTCTGGGCATCACAGTCTGAAACGGCACGACCGCTACCGTCGCAGGTTCGAATCCTGCCTCGGGCATGGATGTGTGTGATGTCCTTAGGTTAGGTTAGGTTTAAGTAGTTCTAATTTCTAGGGGACTGATGACCTCAGAAGTTAAGTCCCATAGTGCTCAGAGCCATTTTGGACCTGTTCCATCCCGAATGCTTCGCGAGAACAACGATTGCCGGTGCTTTCGATAATGATGTCCTGTGACTGTCTTCGTCTGTTTCAGTAGCCACGAAAACGTTCTGTCTTCCACCGCCTTGCCGGTCTCCGACTTCAAAATCACCGTTCTTAAGGCGTTGATAACATTCTCTGCACGTTCTTCCACTAATAGTTCCCTCACCACTGGTCTTACCCAGCATTTTAAGAGCCACAGCCGCAGATTTCTTCATGGTAAAGCAGAAAATTAAAACTTCCCGCAAATATCGAGAAATGGATACATAAGTTGACTTCGAATGTCAGAAATTTTGTTGTTGTTGTTATGGTGTTCAGTCCAGAGACTAGCTTGATACAGCTCTCCATGTTACTCTATCCTGTGCAAGCCCCTTCATCTCCGAACAACTAGTGTAACCTACATCCTTCTAAATTTGCTTAGTGTATTCATCTCTTGGTCTCCCTCTACGATTTTTACCCTCCACGCTTCCCTCCAGTACTGAATTGATGATCCCTTGATGCCTCAGAACGTGTCCCCCCTTCTTCTAGTCAACTTGTGCCACAAATTCCTCTTCTCCAAAATTCTGTTCAGTACCTCCTCATTAGTTATGTGATATAACCATCTAATCTTCAGCTTTCTTTTCTAGCACCGCATTTCGAAAGCTTCTATTCACTTCATCCCTAAGTCGATGTTTCACTTCCATACATGGTTATAATCCATAGGGTCGGCCGCTGTGGCCGGGCTGTTCTAGGCGCTTCAGTCCGGAACCGCGCTACTGCTATGGTCGCAAGTTCGAATCCTGTCTCGGGCATGGATGTGTGTGATATCCTTAGGTTAGTTAGGTTTAAGTAGTTCTAAGTCTAGAGGACTGATGACATCAGATGTTAAGTCCCATAGTGCTTAGAGGCATTTGAACCATTTTTTTATACTCCATAGAAATACTTTCAGAAAAGAGATCCTGACACTTAAATCTATAATCGATGTTAACAAATTTCTCTTCTTCAGAAACGCTTTCCTTGCCATCGCCAGTCTACATTTTATGTCCTATCTATTTCAGCCATCATCAGTTATTTCGCTCCCGTAGCAAAACTCATCTACTACTTTAAGTGTCTCATTTCCTAATCTAATTCCCTCAGCATCACCTGATTTAATTACACTACATTCCATTATGCCAACGGCCTTGCCGCAGTGGTAACACCGGTTCCCGTCAGATCACTGAAGTTAACCGCTTTCGGGCTGGGCTAGCACTTGGACGGGTGACCATCCGGTCTGCCTAGCGCTGTTGGCAAGCGGGGTGCACTCAGATCTTGTGAGGCATGCTGAGGAGCTACTTGACTGAGAAGTAGCGGCTCCGGTCTCGTCAACTGACATACGGACGGGAGAGTGGTGTGCTGACCACATGGCCCTCCATATCCGCCTGTGGGTCGAGGATGACAAGACGGCCGGTCGGAAACGTTGGGCCTTCCAAGGCCTGTTCGGACGGAGTTTACATTCCATTATCCTCGTTTTGATTTTGTTTATGTTGATCTTATATCCTCCTTTCAAGACACTGTCCATTCCGTTGAACTGCTCTTCCAAGTCCTTTGCTACCTCTGACAGAATTACATTGTCGTCGACAAAACTCAAAGCTTTTATTTCCTCTCCATAGATTTTAACTCCTACTCCAGATTTTTCTTTTGTTTCCTTTACTGCTTGCTCAATATACAGATTGAATAACATCGGGTATAGGCTACAACCCTGTCTCATTCCCTTCCCAACCGCTGCTTCCCTTTCATGCCCCTCGACTCTTACAACTGCCGTCTTGTTTCTGTTCAAATTGTAACATACGTAGGACGAAGCATCTTCCAGGTATGTACACTCTCGGAACTTAAACAGTGAACCGCGCCTCCTTTGCAGCGTCTGCCACTGGAATTAGGCCCGCCGCTGTGGCCGAACGGTTCTAGGCGCTTCAGTCCGGAAGCGGGCGACTGCTACGGTTGCAGGTTCGAATCCTGCCTCGGGCATGAATGTGTGTGATGTCCTTAGGTTAGTTAGGTTTAAGCAGTCTAGGGGACATGACCTCAGATGTTGAGTCCCATAGTGCTCAGAGCCAGTTTTTGAACTGGAAATGGCTGAGCATTTGCGTGATGGTTTCGAGCTTACAAAATGAACCTGTAAGGAGAAGTGCTGCTCGGCTTTGAATCTTCTCTGTTTCTTCTGACAGTTCTGTCTGCTACGGATCCCAGACTGAGCAAGATACGAGTGTTGGTCGAATGATGATTGCTACCTTTCCTGAGGATTCGTCCAATGCATCTCGGTCTGACATATCGCTGAATAATGGGCCTTTCCACCTAATTACAAGTAATGCACTACATTTGATTGTGAAGAGGGTCAACTGTCGATCCACGCACCAAGCGTCGAACCTTTTCGGGTTCTCCTCCTTACACGAAGCATCACAACAACGTTTCACCAGGCAACACCGGTCAACTGCTGTTTGTATATGAGAAATCGGTTGGAAACTTTCCTCATGTCAACACGTTGTAGGTGTCGCCACCGGCGCCAACCTTGTGTGAATGCTCTGAAAAGCTAATCATTTGCATATCACAGCATCTTCTTCCTGACGGTTAAATTTCGCGTCTGTAGCCCGTCATCTTCGTGGTGTAGCAATTTTAATGGCCAGTAGTGTATTTACCGGTGAAGCAGGGTTCAAAGAGATGGTGTTGTAAATTTCCATAACCAGTAAGTATGGGCAGACGTAAACTGCCGAGCAGTTCTGGAAAGTGGGCACCGACACCGATTCTCAATGAACATATGGGTAGGCGTAGTTGGCGGTAGATTAATATGCCAATACGTACTGCCAGAAAGGTTAACGGGGGCGTATATCTGGACTTTTCATCAATGTATTGCCTACTTTGCTGGAGGCTGTGCCATTGCGGCAACGAATACAAACGTGGTTCACGCATGATGGCGCACCAGCACACTTTTGTCACAATGTACGTAACATCTGTCGCAGACATTTCAGGATCGCTGGATTGGTTGGTGGGGGGAGGGGGGAGGAGGGGGGTGCACACCTCTGCTTCCTCGTTCCCCAGACCACAATCCCCTAGACCTTTGGTTATGGGGACACTTGAAGAAACTGGTCTACGACACACCAATCTATGATATGCGGACACTACCGGGTCCCGTCTTCAGTATGTGTGCCAGCAGGAAGAACAACAACCTGGTATACTTCAAAGGATGCGTCATTCCTTACGCCGGGCGCAAGGGGTGCAGTGTTATAAATGAACGTCACGTTGAACATCTCCTGTAAACACGTGTTTATCGCAGCAACTACTCATTTCCGGACCTATATCTGTTGGAATTATCTAACAGAGTATGCATTTCCAGACCTTATTTTTCTTTTTTCGATGAGTACTACCACCTCTCAAAGTATTCGACACTTTTTTGAACACCCTGTGTAAACTGTTATAATATTTTTGGCTTATTCAGCCTTCATGTTAGGCTCCAAGAAGCTGTTCCCAGAGCAGTGGAAATGGTTCAAATGGCTCTGAGCACTATGGGACTTAACATCCATGGTCATCAGTCCCCTAGAACTTAGAACTACTTAAACCTAACTAACCTAAGGACAGCACACAACACCCAGCCATCACGAGGCAGAGAAAATCCCTGACCCCGCCGGGAATCGATCCCGGGAACCCGGGCGTCGGAAGCGAGAACGCTACCGCACGACCACGAGATGCGGGCCCAGAGCAGTGGAGATGCAAGAACTATATAGATGACGAAATGTGATGTGAGGTACCTGTGACAGATGTTAGATTCGGTACCATTTCCGTGAGAAAGACCGCCTGCATAATGCTACTGCTCTGTAATTGGCTGCTGTGTTCGGAGCGAGGGCGCCAAAACGTTAAAGTATAGTTATTATTATTAATTAAACTACTCATTTGAATTACTTCACTTTTTAATATAAATATCTCTCAACAGCTGACTATCAATCAGTCATTTTAGAATTATTAAAAACAATTTAAATCAGAAACAAAAGACTGACGAAATTGCAGACGATTCACATCGGAGACGTTCGGGTCACGCCTTTTCTGGTATGGCGCGCGAAGTGTTTCTGGCTGTTCGTCACTCTGGATTAGGCTGTCGAGAAGAACAGACATGTTGACTGTCGTAGGATATTTTTCCAATTTTTATTTAAGTTCCTGTTCATCACTCTGGATTAGGCAGTCGAGATGTACAGTCATGCTGTCTGCGCCAGGATGTGTTTGCCAGTATTCAGTATTAAAAGATTCATTCCGGTAGTCATGAGGCACAGACACGTGCCACAAATAGTGTAAAGATACATTTTCGTGAACACTGTGTTTGATCATGTACTATGCCGTATCAGAAGGTGTTGTATTAAGATCATGTACTATGCCGTATCAGAAGGTGTTGTATTAAGATCATGTAGTCATCTCGTGTGGCTATATTAAAATACGCGAGTGGCATTCCAAAGAAGTGATACATTATTTCAGAACAGAACCTCGCTAAAAGTCAGTTAGAGCCTCAAGATACAGAACCTACGACCTGCGTGCTGTTTTCTGCGCTGGGGACATCAACTTGAAGACAGCAGGCTAGTGAACTATAACAGAACCTTCGTATTCCACACAGTGCAGTGGAAACAACTAGCCGCTTCACGTGTACTGCATGCACAGAACAAATAAGCTCAGTGACACGTCATCTGCAGTAATGCAGAGGAGCTAAAGGAGGATGATCGTTATTAACACCAACAGTCAATTCATTCTTCCTTTCTTGCTGTACTGTGAAAAGCAATGGTCCGATAACACTCCTTTGCGGCACCGCAGAAGCTATTTTTACATCTGAAGATTTCTCTCCGTTGTGAATGACGCGCTGTATTCTACTTACCACAAACGCTTCGATCCACTCACACAGCTTGTCTCATATTCCGTGTGCTCTTACATTGTTCATTAGGAGGCAGTACGGAACAGACGAATGCCTTCTGGTAGTCAAGGAACGCGGTACAACGTGTGCGCTGGTGCCTACCGCCTTCTGGTTCTGGTGGACGAACAAAGTGACGTGGGTTTCACACGATCGTCGCTTCCGAAGCAGTATTTCCTCCTACAGAGTAGATTTTCTGTCTCCATAAATGTTTCAAATTGCTACAGGAGACCGATTTATCCGGCCGAAGTGGCCGAGCTGTTCTAGGCGCTACAGTCTGGAACCGCGCCACCGCTACGGTCGCAGGTTCGAATCCTGTCTCGGGCACGGATGTGTGTGATGTCCTTAGGTTAGTTAGGTTTAAGTAGTTCTAAGTTCTAGGGGACTGATGACCTCAGAAGTTAAGTCCCATAGTGCTCAGAGCCATTTGAACCAATTTTTGAGACCGATTTCAGAGATATAGGCGTACAGTTTTGTTCATCTCTTATACGAACCGTCTTGAACACGGAATTGGTGTGAGTTTTATTCCTGCTCTAGCAAGGCTCCGTCAGCCACCTATGACACACTGCTGCTAAAAGGGGAGCAACTTCTTTCGCATACAATGTCTAGAATCATATTTGTATCGTATGAGTTCCAGTGGTCTTTCCTGTGTTGGGCGATGTCAGTTGATTTTCTATCTTGTGGACACTTATTTCGGTGTCCAGCATTTTGACTTTCTCATGAACAGTTAAATGAGGTAACATAACACGATATTTCTCACTGACACAGTGTTGGGAATGGCGTTTAGTATTTCGGGCTTCTCTCTGTTACCTACCCTTGCAATACCATTATGGTCTTTTCTGTGAAGTCAGCAGACAGAATTTTGCTATCTAATTGGTTGCACGCGTAACTCTCCTTACGCTAACTTTGGCTTCGTTCGGTTTTTGTCTTTGAGGCTTTCGCAAAGTCTATATTTGCAGCGAAGCTCTCTTTGCTTCATGACAACTTTCTAACACGGCTGTGGAATTACGGACTATCTTCTCCATTCCCCACAACTTTGCTCAGCACATACTTGCTACAGGCAGGCATATTGTACAATACTCATGAACTTTGTCCATTTATGGTCAATATTTCTGTCCTGGAGACGAATTTTTCTTGTTTACTGCTCTTGCTAACTAAAAATATCTATCCTTTTTACAACCGTATTCAGGGATGCTGTAAGGGCCGTATGACCACTAGTTGCCTGTTGTACTCTGAATAAGTCGTAGAGATCAAGTCTGTTGGTGACCAGGATATTTAGCATGTTACTTTCAAGAGACGGTTCTCTGACTGTCTAATCGCGATAATTTTCGGATAAGGCACTCAGAAAAATTTCACACGATTCTCTGCCCCTAGTACCCGTCTTAATCACTTGAGTCTTCCAGTCTATAGCTGATGAGCTGCAATGTTCGCTTGGACATTTGGACGCAACCTTCTCCAGTCTTTTCCTGAAATGTTCCGCCACTGCTGTTTCTGAGGCAGGGGTCTGTGAAATCATCCGATAACCACGTTTCATCGACCTTTAACCGTTAACATCACAGAAGTTATTTGGCGTTCAGGTCTGTTGTAGCCTAACCAGTTTTTTCTTCTCTTACACAAACGCCTCCACTATCCGCTATCAACCTCTGGAATGAATCTGATTATCAACTGAGTTAGTGATGAACCACTAGCAGCGCCAACGTAAAAAATGCGTTTTGCTGTCGTCCAGTACACGTGCACTCCTATTCAACACTTTGACGCCAGTTTCGGCACGCTACGGCACCTACGCCAGGAAGATACGGAGACTGCAGGCAGGGAAGCGCCTCGGACACTTCCCACACTTGGCTGCCTAAGTTGCACTGTCCCAGAAGGTAGCGACAAATGAAAGCAGGCGGTCAACATGTTGACACTACGTCCACGGCGAATGGCCCCAAGACAAAGGCTGGCGGTAGTTGTTATCAGGGCCTGTGGAAACAGCTCAGGCCGGGGAGTTTTAGAGCTGTTAGCGTCGACTCGACTGCGCGAGCTAACATCTCAAAGGCGTTCGGGCTCACATGTGGTTCCTCTGGGTCGTAATGTCTTGGCTCAAACTTTTCTAGGGGTTGAACCGCACGTGTCACATTACACGCCCTAAATTAGACGCTTGTGACCCTTTGGTTAAATTGTCTAGCTGATGGCAAGTTTGCGGAATAAAAAGTTAATATAACATATAATAACAGTAATAATAATATCGGGAACTAAATTGTTGTTGTTGTTGTGGTCTTCAGTCCTGAGACTGGTTTGATGCAGCTCTCCATGCTACTCTATCCTGTGCAAGCTTCTTCATCTCCCAGTGCTTACTGCAACCTACATCCTTCTGAATCTGCTTAGTGTATTCATCTCTTGGCCTCCCTCTACAATTTTTACCCTCCACACTGCCCTCCAATGCTAAATTTGTGATCCCCTGATGCCTCAGAATATGTCCTACCAACCGATCCCTTCTTCTAGTCAAGTTGTGCCACAAACTCCTCTTCTCCCCAATTCTATTCAATACCTCCTCATTAATGACCCGTAAGTGATGTAGGCTACACAGCTGCGATTTGGTTAGAATAATGTTTATTCAGAAAGCAAACTAATAGCGAAAGTGGTCGTATTTAGAGTTACTGTTACACTCGAGCGCATATCCATTTGATACAGTTCGATCATTCACAATCTCATCGCGAAATACAAGTCCAATACTCCACCTCGTTAACTACGCGAAAAGTTAGAGTTCACACCAGGCGCGCGGCTGCTCACCGCTCAGAGACTAAGTCCCGCGATACCACACAAAGCAAAATTTTCTAAGTCGTTTCACTTCCTAGCTACCTAAAGACCGACTGTCCGCTTTCGCGTCTCAATCCGAACTGTACTCTCTGGTGTCTAGACCAGAACTGTCTCCGTGCCCGTTCTGGACGCGTCTCGGGCGTGCCGAACATCGTCGCTCAACTGTATAGTGCAGTTCCCTTCCGTGAAGCCGTCCATCTGATTGGCTACACCTTATTCTACATCATTTTACATTTAAACATATTTAAAAAATCAAAACATGACCACTTTCATGATCTAAATAAAGTAACAATAGTATCCACTACATAATAAATGTTAAATTCTTTTACATAAAACCAATACAGTTTCCTTCTTAGCTTTGAATGCCACGGCCAGTAGCCTTGGACCTATGTGCTTCCTGATAAATAAAGAACAAAAGTAACTATTATGTACTAAACTTTACAACAAATATTCTATTACCTAATGATTCAATAAGGTGTCATGGTGTAAGCGTTCAATGTGTTTTGTGCAGAGAAATGATGATCTGATGATTAACTGAAAATACTGATAATTTAAATTTACTATATCTTTTAAACAAATAAAGTTGCAGAGTTAACATTTACAGCATTTGTCACTTTAATGATGCGCTTCTATATGAAATGTCGTTTGTTATGATCGACCAAAGCGTTCAGATTTTAGCATTCAGGTCTTTGTTACAAAACTTGTTAATTTCACTCTAACAGTAAATCCTAAACTATTATAGATATGATCAATATTCGAGTTTTATTGGGATCACCATGAAAACTTATGACGGATGGTAGATTAAAATTACTGTGGCTTCATTTCCTGAATTACTACAGAGTTAAATAGTTTTCATAAATCTTTCTCTTTATGGTCAATCTTAGGTCGGCCATATTTGCTGCGTCTCCCTGGCTACGAACGGCTTCTACGGGGTTTCCCTATGACGTAGGTTCTCGTCTATCTCACTCACACACTACAGCGCTTAAGCCTCATTCAGCACAATAGACGGTTTCCCAATCTCGTGGCGAATCTGCGCTCTTTGTGGCACAAGGTCCTGGACTACAGGGTTCGTTTCACAATTCCTGAAGACCGATTCTTTCGGCCATATATTTAAATGAGACGAAATGCTCGTTAACTCACAACTGGCACGTCATAACACGGCTAAACGCAGAGTGACTGAATAGTGAAGTGAATACTTCCAGCACTGACCAGCACCAACAAAAGACATTGTGGCTAAAATTATTATTTTATATTAACTTCAGATCTTTTCTTTTTTTCATCGCTTGGTTCAAATGGCTCTGAGCACCACGGGACTTAACATCTGAAGTCATCAGTCCCCTAGACTTAGAACTACTAAAACCTAACTAACCTAAGGACATCACACACATCCATGCCCGAGGCAGGATTCGAACCTGCGACCGTAGCAGCAGCGCGGTTCCTGACTTTTGCGCCTAGAACCGCTCAGTCACAAAGGCCGGCTATTCATCCGTCTTCTGACTCTTAATTTCTTCACGTGTCTTCAGTGTTGCTTCTAAGTGATGAAACCATTTAAAAACCACTGTAGGCTGTCAATTACTGTGTAGAGTTCCTTTATTGCACCACACACACACACACACACACACACACACACACACATATATATATATATATATATATATATATATATATATATATATATATGGTGTTACAAAAAGGTACGGCCAAACTTCCAAGAAACATTCCTCACACACAAATAAAGAAAAGATGTTATGTGGACATGTGTCCGGAAACGCTTAATTTCCATGTTAGAGCTCATTTTAGTTTCGTCAGTATGTACTGTACTTCCTCGATTCACCGTCAGTTGGCCCAATTGAAGGAAGGTAATGTTGACTTCGGTGCTTGTGTTGACATGCGACTCATTGCTCTACAGTACTAGCATCAAGTACATCAGTACGTAGCATCAACAGGTTAGTGTTCATCACGAACGTGGTTTTGCAGTCAGTGCAATGTTTACAAATGCGGAGTTGGCAGATGCCCATTTGATGTATGGATTAGCACGGGGCAATAGCCGTGGCGCGGTACGTTTGTATGTAGACAGATTTCCAGAAAGAAGGTGTCCCGACAGGAAGACGTTCGAAGCAATTGATCGGCGTCTTAGGGAGCACGGAACATTCCAGCCTATGACTCGCGACTGGGGAAGACCTAGAACGACGAGGACACCTGCAATGGACGAGGCAATTCTTCGTGCAATTGACGATAACCTTAATGTCAGCGTCAGAGAAGTTGCTTCTGTACATGGTAACGTTGACCACGTCACTGTATGGAGAGTGCAACGGGAGAACCAGTTGTTGCGTGTGCAGGCACTATTAGCAGCTGATTGGCCTCCACGGGTACACTTCTGCGAATGGTTCATCCAACAATGTGTCAATCCTCATTTTAGTGCAAATGTTCTCTTTACGGATGAGGCTTCATTCCAACGTGATCAAATTGTAAATGTTCACAATCAACATGCGTGGGCTGACGAGAATCCGCACGCAATTGTGCAATCACGTCATCAACACAGATTTTCTGTGAACGTTTGGGCAGGCATTGTTGGTGATGTCTTGATTGGGCTCCATGTTCTTCCACCTACGCTCAATGGAGCACGTTATCATGATTTCTTACGGGATACTCTACCTGTGCTGCTAGAACATGTGCCTTTACAAGTGGTTCATGCACGATGGAGCTCCTGCACATTTCAGTCGAAGTGTTCGTACGCTCCTCAACAACAGATTCGGTGACCGATGGATTGGTAGAGGCGGACCAAGTCCATGGCCTACACGCTCTCCTGACCTCAACCCTCCTGACTTTCATTTATGCGGGCATTTGAAAGCTCTTGTCTACGCAACCCCGGTATCAAATGTAGAGACTCTTCGTGCTCGTATTGTGGACGGCTGTGATACAATACGCCATTCTCCAGGGCTGCATCAGCGCATCAGCGATTCCATGCGACGGAGGGTGAATGCATGTATCCTCGCTAACGGAGGACATTTTGAACATTTCCTGTAACAAAGTGTTTGAAGTCACGCTGGTACGTTCTGTTGCTGTGTGTTTCCATTCCATGATTAATGTGATTTGAAGAGAAGTAATAAAATGAGCACTAACATGGAAAGTAAGCATTTCCGGACACATGTCAACATGACATATTTTCTTTCTTTGTGTGTGAGGAATGTTTCCTGAAAGTTTGGCCGTACCTTTTTGTGGTGGTGGTGGTGGTTAGTGTTTAACGTCCCGTCGACAACGAGGTCATTAGAGACGGAGCGCAAGCTCGGGTTAGGAAAGGATTGGGAAGGAAATCGGCCGTGCCCTTTCAAAGGAACCATCCCGGCATTTGCCTGAAACGATTTAGGGAAATCATGGAAAACCTAAATCAGGATGGCCGGAGACGGGATTGAACCGTCGTCCTCCCGAATGCGAGTCCAGTGTGCTAACCACTGCGCCACCTCGCTCGGTGTACCTTTTTATAACACCCTATATCTATACGGCCGGGAGTTGAACACAGGTCTCGTAAACAGTAGATAGATATGCTAGCTATTACACCATTACACCACTGTAGCGTTAAACAGCATGGATGGCCTAAGTCAAATGATTTCCCTAACACAAACTTCAAATGTTCAGCCCATTTTCCCCTCTGGAAAAATGTAATTTCACCAAAAGAAGTGTAAACAGTTAAGAAACATTAGTGAACATCATTGTGCTTCCGTATTACAATTGTTTTTTATATTACATACGCAGTGTTCGTGGTGAGGGTGTCACATTTTCGAGCTATTTAGTGACATACAGAGATAGGCAAAATAATGAGAACACCTGTACTTACTTGGGAATGGTTTACTAATAAGGGGTTGGACCCCCATTTGCCCGTAATACAGCTGCGATTCTTCTTGGAATACTTGCATATAATGATTATATAGTCTCCAGTGGAACGTTACGCCATTCTGCTCCGGAGTCTGCGTTCCAATACCGGCCACAAGGGTTCGATAATGCAGTTCAGTTGCACGCTCCTCATACCACTATAGTACTGTCCTGGCTGTGTGAATGGGTGCATTATCGTCGTGAAATATGGCATCATTGTTGGGGAACAACATTTGAATCACGGGGTGCATCTGATCACCTAATATTGTTCACGTAACTGTTGGCTCTAACACGGCCATTGAGAGTAATGAACTCTGTTAGGTTTTTCATTGCACGCCGATCTCGGCCTCTGAATGCAAATAAGAAGTGTCCACTACTCTTAAACAACCTGCATTGATTCCTACTCCTCACTGAACACGTACAGTCCAGCGCGACACGTGCCTTACTTACATTGTTGACGCCAAATACAACCATCCCATTACTACCACTGTTCATATTATATGCCTATCCCCTGTACACTTATTGCCACCCACACTCGTCAAACTTGTACAACACAACCTGCTTACAAACACATATTACACAACACGTCATGCAAGTGAAAATAATAGTAACAGTAGGGTTTCTGGTCCTTGCAAATTCATTTTACGGCATGACGTGTACTTTTGCTCCCTACACATAGAACGAAACAGATTTCAAATGTAAGGCATTAACTCTTTGTAAGTAATTTAACAACAGTTGTAATATGCAAGCATGATCATGTTCACTAATGTGTCTCACCTGTTTATTGTTCTTTTGGTGTTGTATTCGCAGATATTTGAAAATGGCCAGTAATGTGATATACATACAGACACGGTGCAATAAAGTCTCCCCGCATAATAAAATTGACAGCCGACGGTAGCCTTATCTTCTGACTCATTTGATGTGACCCGCTATGATTTTCTGTCCTGTGTCCATCTCTTCAAGTTAGAGCAGCACTTAACACGCAACTTCCTAAGTTATTTGTTGTATGTATTCTAAACCATTTTATTTACATAATTACGGAACGACTGGAAGAAACCGACCTCGGGCAGTATCAGTTTTGGTCCCGAAGTAATGTAGGAATGCGAGGCAACGCTGATCCTACATCGTATCTTAAATGACAGACTGAAAAAAGACAAAATTACATTTACGTTATTTGTAGATGTGGAGAAATTTTTTAGCACTGTTTAGTTTAACGCATTCTTTGAGACTCTGGAGGTATCAGGGATAAAGTACAGGCAGCAAAAGGTTACTCACAAAGTCTACAAAGGCAGACTGTAATCATAAGAGTCGAAGGTTATAGTCGGCGCACAAGCGATGGGACACAGCGTCTCCGAGGTAGCGATGAAGAGGCGATCTTCCCGATGAATATCAGGAATCCGGTAAAACATCAAATCTTCGACACCGCTGCGTCCGGAAAAAAGATTCTACGAGAACAGGACCAACGACGATTGAAGAGAGTCGTTCAGCGTGACAGAAGTGCAAACCTTCCGCAGATTGCTGCAGATTTCAATGCTGGACCATCAACAAATGTCAGCGTGCGAACCATTCAACGAAACATCATCGATATGGGCTTTTGTAGCCGAAGATCCACTCGTGTATTCTTGATGACTGCACAACAGAAAGCTTTACGCCTCGCCTGGCCTCGTCAACACCGGCATTGGACTGTTGATGACTGGAAACATGTTGCCTCGTCAGACGAGTCTCGTTTCAAATTGCATCTTGCGGATGGACGAGAGTGGGTATGGAGACATCTTCATGAATCCATGGACCCTGCATGTCAGCAGGGAACTGTTCAGGTTCGTGGAGAAACACTCTTCGGAGTTTAAACACTTCCGCTGGCCATCAAACTACCCAGAGCGTATCTGTGATGCCTTGCAATGTTCTGTTCAGAAGAGATCTCCTCCTCCTTGTATTGTTACGGATAATGGACGGCCCTGCAGGATTCATGGTGTCAGTTCCCTCCAGCACTACTTCAGACATTAAACACTTCCGCTGGCCATCAAACTCCCCAGAGCGTATCTGTGATGCCTTGCAATGTTCTGTTCAGAAGAGATCTCCTCCTCCTTGTATTGTTACGGATAATGGACGGCCCTGCAGGATTCATGGTGTCAGTTCCCTCCAGCACTACTTCAGACATTAGTCGGGTCCATGACACGTCTTGTTGCGGTGCTTCTGCATTCTTGCGGGGGGCCCTACACGATATTAGGCAGGTGTACCAGTTTTTTTTTAAATCTTCAGTGTAATAACACCCTCGATTTTGCGGGGCCGGTATCTGTTATTTACGGGCGAAAGAGAATCATAGCTTGAAGACTGTATCCAGATCATTTAAGGTTCTTATATGTCCATCCTTTTGACTGGAGGTCTTGGGGTCGGCCGACCACTATAGTAAGAAAATGAATCGACTACAGCCGCCCTTGTGGTTTTATTTAATGTGTAGTTACCAATTTCGACGCTTCAGTGCGCCTTCTTCAGGCCTTAGTTGATGCTGAAGGTGTTATCACAATCCATATATAGGCTGCACAGTGGCCAGCGTGATTTCCACAGACTGTAGCTGCGAAGTCAGCATTCCAACCAACTGAGATGGCAGTTGATGGCTGGAGTGCTGACTTCACAGTTAGAGATAGTCTGCGTAAATCAGTTATGTTGGCCACTGATGTAGCGTACATATGGATCGTGAAGATGGAGCACTGAAGCGCCGAAACTGGTAGCTACACAATAAATAAGATCTTAGGGACGACTGAAGGTGTTCCATTTTCTTACAATATTTAAGGTTCCGTGCTTGCGGCGTTCAGCTTTGCAAAACGCTTCGTGATGATCGGCAGCTAATCTCAGGGACGCTGTAGCAAGTTGCAAACGAATAAATGGCAGAATACTAATTGTATTCAGCCATTGCGTCTCCACATCACGATCCGTTAAGCTCGTGTTGGACGTTGGCTGTAACAGCAAAGGATTAAAACATTTCACTATCGTATAATCTATTAGGAGAACTGCTAAATGAGAAGTCATAGGACTTAAAAATAATTTACATTAATTTAATTACAAATGGTTCTAAAGCTAATACATGACAGTTACATCACATTTGTCAACTGAAAAGAAACATTAATTGAGGATACGCAAGGAACGCAGCTATAGTGCGTCGTATCAGTATAAAGGCTAGCAGAAAAGATAGGGATAGCCGGGCAGGAACGCTCTTCACGTATTTTCTAAACAAAAGAACGTATTACAAACTATCACAATGTGCCATAAGCTGACTGCCGTTATATATTTGAAATATTATTTATGAAATAATAATTACATTTCACAAAATTAATTTGACATAAGTTATTTGGCTTGGAAGTTTTTTATAGTATATAAATAGATTACTCCACTTGTTTGTACTTTCCGTTGTTTTTGCGACTTTAAATTTACGTAACATTACGTGGGTCTGTCCATGTAATGCTTGAAATCCCGGTGCGTTCGTATTCCATAGCAAACAGTGCTCTGCGACGCCAACTTGTTGGGTTACGTTATTGGAGTGTGCCGCTGATGTTCTCGTCATCAATATCGAGAGTGCGCGCTGTTTATCCAATACATGTCTAGTCACACTGGCACGATATCTGATACATCCCGGCCTTCCGTAAAACGAGGTCATCTTCGACGCTCTCGAGTAATGCCCATGTTTTATTGGGTGGGCGAAAGACACTTTTTGCTCAGTGCTTTTTTCAGTATGCGCCCGATTTTCCCAGCGCAAAGAAAAAACGAACACATCTGCCTTTCCGTGCAAGCTCTGATTTCCCTTATTCTGTTATGATGATCGTTTCTCTCTATGTACGTCAGCGTCAATAAAATATTATGCATTCGGAGGACAAAGTTGGTGACTGAAACTTCGTGAGAAGATTCCGCCGCAACGAAAAACGCCTTTGTTTTAATGATGTCCACCCCAAATCCTGCATCATTTGACTGACACTCTCTCCCTATTTCGCGATAGCAAAAACGTGCTGCTCTTCTTTGAACTTTCTCGATGCACTCTGTCAATCCTATCTGGTAATGATCCCACACCGCGCAGCAGTATTCTAAAAGAGGACGGATAAATGTATTGTAAGCAATCTCTTTAGCAGATCTGTTACATTTTCTAAGCGTTTTGCCAATATATTGCAGTCTTTGGTTCGATTTCCCCACAACATTTTCTACGTGTCCTTTCCGATTTAAGTTGTTCGTAATTGTAATTCCTTGGTATTTATTTGAATTTATGGCCTTTAGATTTGATTGATTTATCGTGTAACCGAAGTTTCACGGATTCCTTTTAGCACTCATGTGAATGACCTCACACGTTTCATTAATTAGAGTCAATTACCAATTTTCGCGCCATTCATATATCTTTTCTATATAGCTTTGCAATTTTTTTGATCTTCTGATGACTTTACTAGACAGTAAAAGACTGAATTATCTGCAAAAAATCAAGACGGCTGCTCAGATTGTCTCCGAAATCGTTTATGTAGGCGAGGAACAGCAAAGAGCATATGACACTACCTTAGGGAACGCCAGAAATTACTTCTGTTTTACTCGATGACTTTCCGTCAATTGCTACGAAACGTGACCTCTCTGACAGGAAATTACGAATCCAGTCACGTAACTGAGACGATATTCCATAAGCCCACAATTTCAGTACAAGCCGGTTGTGTGGTACAGTGTCAAATTCCTTTTGGAAATCTAGAAATACAGAGTCAGTGTGAAATCCCTTGTCAGTACCACTCAGCACTTCGTGTGTATGAAGAGCTAGTAACTAGTTGTGTTGACATTTGGGTCCTTTCGTGTCGTTGGTTTTTGAGAAGAATTAATTTCGGGTTGTTTGTGCTGCACTTGTGACCCCTACTCTACTGCTTAAGTCTGAAATAAAGCAATTTCAGACAAAACTTTCTTTAAGGGGACTGGTCCGTGAATACCAGGGGAAATCTTGAAAAATTGTCAGTTTTCTAAACAGTGTAACATGATTCTTTACGCTATTATCTTTAAAGCAGACCGTTGAAAAGATGATGCTGTCATAAATTGTGGTACAAAAAATTTTAATTATGATTATCAAAAATTTTGGAAATGAATTCAGGGTTTTTCTTCAAAAAAGCATTTTATCTTCGAAGCTAAGTCCCAAGAGTAGTCTACTTTTTAGTTGAGAGTGTTTTAAGGCAATATATAAAATTTCAGCTTTCTATCTTTAATAGTTTTTAGCGAAAGTGTACCAGAACATGAAATAATTTAACTTTCGGGAAATTCAAGTTACAGTTAAAACTTACGTTTTCTACTAAACTTGCGTGGCACTAATGCATCCCAGGTCCATATTCGTCTTGTTTCAAGTTGAAGATTTATGAAAGAAGGCAGCCCATACTTGGTTTTTCATTCCATCAAGGTCATTTTTAATTTGTCTTATGGCTTGTCCATAATAATACTGCAACGTGTCTGTTTCTTCGTCTGTAATCCGACAACGTCCACTAATGCACTTACCATCAGCCAATTTTTTTCCCTTCAGATTTCTCTGCAAGTTCCTCAGCCTTGTACCTAACCTTTGCTGGACATATCCAATACAAATCCATTTTTTCAATTTTTGTGTCAGCATAAAGTTTGGATTCACAAACTTTTTGGTACCCTTTTGAATCTGCATGTCCTACGTAAGATGTACATCACATCATATTTCTCCAATGACCTGTGAAATATCTTCACAACGCCTACAGATCGCATGCCTCCACTATAACCACTAAAATTAATCAAACATTGATTATTTTCAGTTCCACTAGTACAGCCATGACAGTAGTCGTAATACATTCCACATCAATGGTTTTACAATTGTCCAAGGAGGTAGCTGTCACTACACCATTTAAGGAACTATGGGTTCTTCGTTTCCAGGATGCATCCAAGGCTGGAGACATACATGTATTGCTCTCATTCATATCTACACTTTCCTGAATAGCATTTTTCATACTATCATTTGCTACTTGTTCTTAAGTGTGTAGAATAATTTTATTGTACCTATCAAACGTTGTAGGAAGAGGTAAGTCCACAAGAGTACAGAAAATTTGTGCACTTCTGTTGCCTATACACCTCATAGCATAAGGAAGTTTAATATTTGTGTTGTAGACTCTCTGTTTAGTTACGCCACAGGTACAACCACATTCGCTTATATCACAAAAATTACAAACAATTCTTAATTTTTATGCACAACCTTTTCTAGCACATATCTGCTCAACTACCTTCACACCAATATTGTAATTGTCAGCCGGCCGGGATGGCCGAGCGGTTAAAGGCGCTACAGTCTGGAACCGCGCGACGGCTACGGTCGCAGGTTCGAATCCTGCTTCGGGCATGGATGTGTGTGATGCCCTTAGGTTAGTTAGGTTTAAGTAGTTCTAAGTTCTAGGGGACAGATGACCTCAGATGTTAAGTCCCATAGTTCTCAGAACCATTTGAACCATCTTTGAACCAATATTGCCACATTCCTTACACTGCGAAAGCTTTATTTATTAGTTCAGAGAGAGGAGGGGGTTTAACAATAACACAACCTGAATCAATAGTTGACGTCTCTGCATTATCAGCATTAATACTGTCGAGCCCATTGTCCAAATATTTCAGTTTCAACTTCGAAGCGCTTGGAGTAGTTGAAGCTGATTCAAGTATTTAGTATTAGCAGAGTTAATCCGTTTGGTGAACTAATTTCCATAAAATTTACGTCGTTTAACACCGATCTTCTTAATTCTTCCCATTGCTTTCAAGCGAAATAAGAAACCCACGCATACAATAAGAAACACGCACACTATTACTTCGCTGTAAACAAAATATCCACTCCAAATACAACAGCGAACAATGACTAAACTCTCTGTATAAACAAAAGAAAAGCAACTGTAAAGCTTTCGCAGGTTAGCGTACTTGAGGGACGAAAAAGTCGTAATAACGAACACAAATGAGAGCAAAACTGTATTTTTAACAGAGCTGACTGTGTGCCATGGAATCGTCGTGGTGGGTAAAGCCACTTTTTTTAAATTCCTCTATTTTGGAACTTTCTGTAGTCCATTTTCCTGGAAGTGGACTTTTTCTCGTTCACAAAACTACAGAGAATTTTTTTAAGGCAGTTATTCACGTACAAGTCCACTTAACATTTTATTCTTATTCTGGTGTATACATTACATCCACCGCGTGTGTGCAGTTACTTTTGAATCACCCTCTATGTTGAAACTACAAACACGAAGATAGTATAAAAAGCGGTGGTTATGTGTTTTGAAATACACTACTGGCCATTAAAATTGCTACACCAAGAAGAAATGCAGATGATAAACGGGTATTCATTGGACAAATATATTATACTAGAACTGACATGTGATTACATTTTCACGGAATTTGGGTGCATAGATCCTGAGAAATCAGTACCCAGGACAACCACGTCTCGCCGTAATAACGGCCTCGATACGCCTTGTCATTGAGTCAAACAGAGGTTGGATGGCGTGTACAGGTACAGCTGCCCATGCACCTTCAACACGATACCAAAGTTCACCAAGAGTAGTGACTGGCGTATTATGACGAGCCAGTTGCTCGTCCACTATTGACCAGACGCTTTCAATTGGTGAGAGATCTGGAGAATGTGCTAGCCAGGGCAGCAGTCGAACGATTTCTGCATCCAGAAAGGCCCGTACAAGACCTGCAACACGCGGTCGTGCATTATCCTGCTGAAATGTAGGGGCCGTCCGGAGTGGCCAAGCGGTTCTAGGTGCTACAGTCTGGAACCGCGCGACCGCTACGGTCTCAGGTTCGAATCCTGCCTCGCACATTGATGTGTGTGATGTCCTTAGGTTAGTTAGGTTTAAGTAGTTCTAAGTTCTAGGGGACTGATGACCTCAGAAGTTAAGTCCCATAGTGCTCAGAGCCATTTGGACCATTTGGAAATGTAGGGTTTCGCAGGGATCGAATGAAGGGTAGAGCCACGGGTCGTAACACATCTGAAATGTAATGTCCACTGTTCAAAGTGCCGTCCATGCGAACAAGAGGTGACCGAGACGTGTAACCAATGGCACCCCATACCATCACGCCGGGTGATACGCCAATATGGCGATGACGAATACACGCTTCCAATGTGCGTTCACCGCGGTGTCACCAAACACGGTTACGACCATCATGATGCTGTAAACAGAACCTGGATTCATCCGAAAAAATGACATTTTCCCATTCGTGCACCCAGGTTCGTCGTCGAGTACACCATCGCAGGCGCTCCTCTCTGTGATGCAGCGTCAAGGGTAACCGCAGCCATGGTCTCCGAACTGATAGTCCACGCTGCTACAAACGTCGTCAAACTGTTCGTTCAGATGGTTGTCTTGAAAACTCAGGGATCGAGACGTGGCTGCACGATCCGTTACAGCCAAGCGGATAAGATGCGTGTCATTTCGACTGCTAGTGATATGAGACCGTTGTGATCCAGCACGGCGTATTACCCTCCTGAACCCACCGATTCCATATTCTGCTAACAGTCATTGGATCTCGACCAACGCGAGCAGCAATGTCGTGATACGATTAACCGCAATCGCGATAGGCTACAATCCGACATTTATCAAAGTCGGAAACGCGATGGTACGCATTTCTCCTCCTTACACGAGGCATCACAACAACGTTTCACCAGGCAACGCCGGTCAACTGCTGTTTGTGTATGTCAGCACGTTGTAGGTGTCACCACCGGCGCCTACCTTGTGTGAATGTTCTCAAAAGGTAATCATTTGCATATCACAGCATCTTCTTCCTGTCAGTCGGAAATTGCCGCAGAAAATTTCTTGTGAAGGAGTCTCTACTTCGTCTGGCTTGATGACAAGCAGAAGCGCTGAAAGGGTGGAGCATCCGGTCGCGTGTCGCCCGTTCTCGCCTGCCCTTGCCACCGCGCTCCGAGTTCGTCTCCCGGCCATAGCAGCTGGTACGGTAGCCCCGCGCTCCAGCCCAGCGCGCCCGCATTCCTCGCGCCTCGCGCAGACACCGGAGCAGCCGTCGTGAGGCGTGGCTGCCAACGCGTAGGAAGAGGGCCGCGACATGTGGACCGAGGTCGGCCGAGGGAGTGCGCGGGTCGGCCATCGACTCTGCAGTCCGGCTGAGTGGGTGGGTCAGTGGCGAGTCGAGGCACGCTGAGCCCACACTGCAGCCGCTGATTTATGGCGTCCGCTAGTGGTTGATGCTGAACGGTGCGCAATTGTTTCTCTGGCAGTTGTATGGTAATCGTAGATGAAATCGGAAAACCGACGCTAAACGTCACAGAGCAACTAAAACACTTGATTATCCGACGCGTAAAGGCAATTGATTAAAGTCTCACATCCCGTGTTTACCGAATTTGTCATTTTGTCTTCGACGAAAGAAACGCGGACAGTGTTTTCCATCACCTCAAGCCGCTGTTGTGCCCTCAAGATATCGTATTGAGTGGTGCCAACATAAGAGTGCTAAAAATTCACACAATACTGTATAACACCGACCTTATCCATTCCGGATGTACACTGAAGCGCCGAAGAAACTTGTATAGGCATGTGTTTTCAAATACAGATATATGTAAACAGGCAGAATACGGCGCAGCGGTCGGCAACGTCCATATAAGTCAACAAGTGTTCGGCCCAGATGTTAGATCGGTTACTGCTGCTACAATGGCAGGTTATCAAGATTTAAGTGAGTTTGAAGATGGTGTTATAGTTGGCGCATGAGCCATGGGACGGAACATCTCCGAGGTAGCAATGAAGTGGGGATTTTGCCGTACGACCACTTCATGAGTGTACCGCTAACATCAAGAATCCGGTAAATCATCATATCTCGGACATCGCTGCGACCGGAAAAACATCCTGCAAGAACGGGACCAACGACGACCGAAGAGAATCTTTCAACGTGACAGAAGTGCAACCCTTCCGCAAATTTCTGAACATTTGAATGCTGGGCCATCAACAACAGTCAGCATGCGAACCATTCAACGAAACATCATCGATATGGGCTTCTGAGCCAAAGGCTCACTCGCATACCTCTAATGACTGCATGACACATAGCTTTACGCCTGACCTGGACCCGTGTCAACACCGACATTGGACTGTAGACGACTGGAAACACGTTGCCTGGTCGGACGAGTTTCGCTTCAAATTGTATCGAGCGAATGGACGTGTACAGGTTTGGAGACAACCTCATGAATCCATGGACCCTCCGTGTCAGCAGGGGACTGTTCAAGCTGGTAGAGGCTCTGTAATTTTGTGGGGTGTGTGCAGTTGGATTGATATGGACCCATGCTACGTCTAGATACGACTCTGACAGGTGACACATACGTAAGCATCCTGTCTGATCACCTGCATCTGTTCACGTCCACTGTGCATTGCCTGCGGATGGACGTGTACGGGTATGGAGACAACTTCATGAATCCACGGACCCTGCATGTCAGCAGGAGGAGGCTCTGTAATGGTGTGTGGCGTGTGCAGTTTGATTGATATGGGACCCATGAAACCTCTAGATACGACTCTGACAGGTGAAACGTATGTAAGCATCCTTGTCTGATCACCTGCATCCATTCATGCTCATTGTGCGTTGCCACGGATTTGAGCTATTTCAGCTGGACAATGCGACACTCCATATACTCAGAATTGCTATACAGTGGCTCTAGGAACACTCTTCTGAGTTTAAACACCAGATTGAGCATATCTGGGATGCATTGCAACGTGCTGTTCAGAAGAGTCCTCCACCCTCTGGTACTCTTACCGATTTATGGGCAGCCCTGCAGGATTCACGGTGCCAATTACCTCCAGCACTACTTCAGACGAGTCGAGTCCATTCCACGTCGTGTTGCGGCATTTCTGTCTGATCGCAGGGGCCCTACACGATATTAGGCAGGTCTACCAATTTCTTTTGCTCTTCAGTGTATTTAAAAAGGCTTAAGAATATAAGATATAAAATGTAGACTGGCAATGGCAAGGAAAGCGTTTCTGAAGAAGAGAAATTTGTTAACATCGAGTATAGATTTAAGTGTCAGGAAGTCGTTTCTGAAAGTATTTGTATGGAGTGTAGCCATGGATGGAAATGAAACATGGACGATAAATAGTTTGCACAGGAAGAGAACAGAAGCTTTTGAAGTGTGGTTCTACAGAAGAATGCTGAAGATTAGATGGATAGACCATATAACTAATGAGGAGGTATTGAATAGGATTGGGGAGAAGAGAAATTTCTGGCACAACTTGACTAGAAGAAGGGATCGGTTGGTAGGACATGTTCTGAGGCATCAAGGGATCACCAATTTAGTATTGGAGGGCAGCGTGGAGGGTAAAAATCGTAGAGGAAGATCAAGACATGAATACACTAAGCAGATTCAGAAGGATGTAGGCTGCAGTAGTTACTGGGAGATGAAGAAGCTTGCATAGGATAGAGTAGCATGGAGAGCTGCATCAAACCAGTCTCGGGTCTGAAGACCACAACAACAACAAGAATTTTAAATAAAATATTCAGTGGCATTATTTTTCAGCACGCCTCCGTAGAAATTTCTTGCAGTTTCTCGATACCTTTCTTTCAGCCGCGGTAAGTCGACCAGTAGGTGCAGTTCTCACAATGACGTAGTCCCGAGGAAGGTGGAAAGCCAGTCGCAGACTCCTGTTCTGAATGATTAAGCTTTTCCATTACGGATGATTTACAACCCGTTACTGTTAATTGAATGTAAATACATAAAACTGCAATTGGTCACTTTTTTGAATAGTTATTTATCATTCCATGAACCGTTTTTCGAATCGTTTCAGGTTCATCTTCAGATCGTTTTCTGGGAATTACATCACTATTTCTAACATAATGCTGGGTGCTGGCTTGCCATAATGTGGGCGCCCATACTGTCGCATCGGCTACAATGCCCGAAACAACCGCTGCCTACTCGAGGAGATTTCGTATGAGGCACTTGTTGATAACAAGATAGGTGTGAGAGAAAGCGTAGAGAGTGAGTTGAGAACCAGTTGTCCCTGAGTGGTCCGAAGCCCCTGTCGCGTACGTCGTCTGTGTGCTGGTGCCACGTCAGACGTATGTCCGGCTTGACACCGAGGAGTCGGGCAGATGACGCCCAGTTTGCGGCTGTTGCTCTGACTATGACGTCTGACAGAGGTGCTGGCACTAACCTCTCCGTAATGATGACCTGCGTCTTGTTTGAGTTGAAAGCTAGACATCGTTTTGTTTCCCAGACGCCGGGTTAATTTATTGACGTCTAAGTCTCCGTTGCAGTATCTGTGAATTTAGGTTCTCGATGCACAAGGCTGTGTAGTCAGCATATGAGACTAGCTACACCCGTGATGCTGTGGAGATATCTACTGTGCACAGCGGATGTAGAATCTGGCCTTACTGTACACCGCCGGTGACGGGACGACTTGATGGCACTCAGTCTGCGGTTTGTACTTGGAAGGTTGTCTCGCGTGTTGTGTTGGGACTCCGTGCGTTACTGACATCCTGTAGTCCCTCATGCCACACGGAGTCTACACCCTCTGTTGGACCCCGCTACTTAATTACTTAATTAATTAGTTTCATGTTCCACAGATTATCTGCACGATTCTTTTATAGAAATTATGTGGAACGAGTCAGTTTACAAGATACGAGTGTGTACACAGGATTGGTGTTAATGTTTATGAACACTTTATTTTGTAGTCCTAGTCATGCAAGTAAACTTAAAAACAAGGCTTTTTTTCTCATTTAAGTGCGGCGTCTAGGAAGCCTGCCGGCCGGGGTGGCCGAGCGGTTCTAGGCGCTACAGTCTGGAACCGCACGACCGCTACGGTCGCAGGTTCGAATCCTGCCTCGGGCATGGATGTGTGTGATGTCCTTTGGTTAGTTAGGTTTAAGTAGTTCTAATTTCTAGGGGACTGAAGACCTCAGAAATTAAATCCCACAGTGCTCAGAGCCATCTGAACAATTCTAGGAAGCCTGCTTACTCGGTTCGCTAGACAAACATTCAAACCGGTCGTTCTAGTGAGTTTTATTACAAAAAGTAGACATACAGTACTTAACTTTTGCAATTACACAGATGTGTCGGAAGCAAAGGGCGAAATACAAAATGATCAATCTTTTTCAGCATAAACTGTCCCAAGTCTTGGCTACATAGATGGTATAAAAGAAGTGGCTAGAGTTGACGCTGCTATAGAACTGGGTCGTCACCAGTCCAGTTTCCTTTAAAACGTCTTTTTCCAAAATATTCCAGAAAGAAATGGACAGAAGAGTAATCGTACTTTTAAGTAAAAACAATTCATTTAAAACATCGCAGTTCGCATTCCAGAAGGGTTGCTGAATAGAGAATGCTATTCACATGTTAAGCGACCAAGTATTACAAACCTTAAATACTGAAATATTGCCAGTTGCTACTTTTGTGGTTTTTCCAAGACTTTCGATTGTTTAGATTATGTTACTATCTTGGAGAAACTTAGGTTTTATGGAAATGATACCGTTACGCTCAACCTATGTCCTCTTTGCATAGGGGCCACTGCTGTCGCGTTCTCGTCCTGGAGACAGGTCGGTCAGCGTGAGATTGGCTGACGTCTTCTCACAGCCATCTTTTCGCTATCGTTCCCGACTGGCATGCAGGCGCTTGACTTCACGCCGTAACGTTTAGGATAATCCATTTTCAGAGAACCACTTAATAATTCCTTGTAAAACGAATAAGAGTGAGTTACGTTCCCTTGTATAAAGGTACTCAACAAACCAAGAATGAATTGATTCCTGTGGGACTCGCTTTGTGATTTCACCTAAGTCACTAAAATTTTCTACCTCTCCAACAATGCCTTAATTATTCAGCATAATGTTTTGCATTCACTTTGTTAAGTATTATTGAAATCGGTTGAGTGTAAAGGTATCAGTTATATAAAACTTAAGTTCTTTCAAGACAGTAACGTAACCTACAAAATCGAACATCTTGGAAAAATCACAAAAGTAGCAACTAGCAATATTTCAGTGTTTAAGGTTTGTAATAGTTGGTCGCTTAACATGTGAATAGCATTCTCTACTGAGCAACACGTCTGGAATGCGAACTGCGATGTTTTAAATGAGTTGTTTTTATTTAAAAGTACGATTACTCTTCTGTCCATTACTTCCTGGATTATTTTGGAAAAAGACGTCTGTAAGGAAACTGGAGCATAATTATTTAATGCTTTCTTGTCACTTTTCTTCTAAGCGGTATTTTAATCTGCCTAGAAAATTCTTGTTTCACTGATGCTTTGCGTACGTCACAAAGGACATGACTTTTTAAGTTAGACCGCCGGCCGCGGTGGTCTAGCGGTTCTAGGCGCTCAGTCCGGAACCGCGCGACTGCTACGGTCGCAGGTTCGAATCCTGCCTCGGGCATGGATGTGTGTGATGTCCTTAGGTTAGTTAGGTATAAGTAGTTCTAAGCTCTAGGGGACTGATGACCACAGGTGTTAAGTCCCATAGTGCTCAGAGCCATTCTTTTTTTAAGTTAGACCAAATTTTCAGAATTCTCTTTGAAATTGTATCAACACTATACCGAGCCTTTTCTTTTAGAATTCTTGTAAACTCGTTAATTTCAGTGATGGATGCTGGTACTACTTCCGGTTGCTTAAAGTTTTGTGGAATGCTATTTTTAGTGTACTCGCTTGCTACTTCCACTGAACCATTTAATCCTAGTGTTGCTGCCACTTTTAGAAAATGACTGTTAAAAGCACGTGCATCTTGTTGGAAGGAGGAGGAGCTTATGGGCGCTCAATGTCGAGGTTACTAGCGTTGCGGCTTGCGAATTATCACTCACAACATTGTAGTCTCACAATACAGCAGCTCACATACATACGCACGCGGCGGAATGATACCGAGCAACGCTCAGTTTCCGCCAGTGTGGCAAGCGGTGCACAGTAGGCCGGACCGGGATTTGGACTTTAGCCGTACGTAGTCTTGGTCGTTTAACGCCTGCGCAGCCGGTAACCCGAATGACACTGTTGTACTGCATGGAGCATCTGCACCCTGCTGGATAAAGCAGACGCACGTAAATACACTCCTGGAAATGGAAAAAAGAACACATTGACATCGGTGTGTCAGACCCACCATACTTGCTCCGGACACTGCGAGAGGGCTGTACAAGCAAAGATCACACGCACGGCACAGCGGACACACCAGGAACCGCGGTGTTGGCCGTCGAATGGCGCTAGCTGCGCAGCATTTGTGCACCGCCGCCGTCAGTGTCAGCCAGTTTGCCGTGGCATACGGAGCTCCATCGCAGTCTTTAACACTGGTAGCATGCCGCGACAGCGTGGACGTGAACCGTATGTGCAGTTGACGGACTTTGAGCGAGGGCGTATAGTGGGCATGCGGGAGGCCGGGTGGACGTACCGCCGAATTGCTCAACACGTGGGGCGTGAGGTCTCGACAGTACATCGATGTTGTCGCCAGTGGTCGGCGGAAGGTGCACGTGCCCGTCGACCTGGGACCGGACCGCAGCGACGCACGGATGCACGCCAAGACCGTAGGATCCTACGCAGTGCCGTAGGGGACCGCACCGCCACTTCCCAGCAAATTAGGGACACTGTTGCTCCTGGGGTATCGGCGAGGACCATTCGCAACCGTCTCCATGAAGCTGGGCTACGGTCCCGCACACCGTTAGGCCGTCTTCCGCTCACGCCCCAACATCGTGCAGCCCGCCTCCAGTGGTGTCGCGACAGGCGTGAATGGAGGGACGAATGGAGACGTGTCGTCTTCAGCGATGAGAGTCGCTTCTGCCTTGGTGCCAATGATGGTCGTATGCGTGTTTGGCGCCGTGCAGGTGAGCGCCACAATCAGGACTGCATACGACCGAGGCACACAGGGCCAACACCCGGCATCATGGTGTGGGGAGCGATCTCCTACACTGGCCGTACACCACTGGTGATCGTCGAGGGGACACTGAATAGTTCACGGTACATCCAAACCGTCATCGAACCCATCGTTCTACCATTCCTAGACCGGCAAGGGAACTTGCTGTTCCAACAGGACAATGCACGTCCGCTTGTATCCCGTGCCACCCAACGTGCTCTAGAAGGTGTAAGTCAACTACCCTGGCCAGCAAGATCTCCGGATCTGTCCCCCATTGAGCATGTTTATGACTGGATGAAGCGTCGTCTCACGCGGTCTGCACGTCCAGCACGAACGCTGGTCCAACTGAGGCGCCAGGTGGAAATGGCATGGCAAGCCGTTCCACAGGACTACATCCAGCATCTCTACGATCGTCTCCATGGGAGAATATCAGCCTGCATTGCTGCGAAAGGTGGATATACACTGTACTAGTGCCGACATTGTGCATGCTCTGTTGCCTGTGTCTATGTGCCTGTGGTTCTGTCAGTGTGATCATGTGATGTATCTGACCCCAGGAATGTGTCAATAAAGTTTCCCCTTCCTGGGACAATCAATTCACGGTGTTCTTATTTCAATTTCCAGGAGTGTACTTCAAAAGCGACTGTTCGCTGTTACCTGTGCTTATATTCAAAAAAGTTTATAAATTTTAAAGGCCAATATTTTATGAAATAATAAACCGCAGACGTTTCTGTTACGTGTTTTCGTAATAACTTAAAAGGTATCCCTCATATTAAATGACAACATTTTCTTAAATCCACGAAATTTATATCTAGCGATTGGCAAAGTTCGACTTAATTGTCATTTTAATATGGTTGTTGCTGTTTTCTCTCCTTGAAGTTCTATAAGTATCGCAGTGACTACTGTTCCCTGCATCACACTTGGCGCCAATTGTGTAATGGACCCTCTGCCATGTCACCTATTTAACGAAAGATGGGCGCCAAATCACTTAATCTGAACCAAAACAGATCGAAATTGCAGGGTTATCATTGAAGGAAAATAGATAACATGGAACCACGTAGGTTAAAACAAACAACTCAGTTATTAACTTGTAAAGAGATGATGTTTACGGCGCCGAATCCGTGAACGGGCGGAAAAGGAGTGCAAATTTTCGTTCCCCGTAGCACCAGGAGGAAGAGAGGGAGGTGAGCCCATCGTCTCATTTACCCCGAGAAATGTCTCGGGTAGTCAAATTGACTTCATACTGACAAGGATGCCACCCGGCTGTCGGACTTTTGTAATTTTTTTTTATATCTATGGTAATGTAAAGTTCAGAACTCAAATATGAATGGCCCAAAGCAGTTAGATGAAATTCTCAAAAATTCTCGAGAAAATAGATTTTGAAATTTTCCGACCATCCTTAATAACATACAGTACGTTAATTTTTCAAGAACCAGCTTGGCTCTGTGTAGTTTGTTATCTCCCCCCTCCTTCCTAATTCCATCTATTGTCTATATTAGTCTTTTATCAAGATTTGAGAGGAGCGAAGATTACAATAAACTTTCTAGTTTACTTAGCTCGTCATGTAGAGCTATCTCCAGTTCTTCTTGTCCAGGGGTCTGATTCTTGAAGCTGAAAATGTCACATTTTAAGTCCTTACGGTTGAATTGATTCAAATAAATTTGATGATGTTGCTGCAGAATTTTTGTTTTTCGTAAACATATTTTTTCACATTTTAGTGTATCATACAGTCTTTTCATTTTTCACGTTAATAAAGTCGAAATTACATTGTTCGCACAAAATACAAAAAAACGTCCGATCGCATCAGAGGCATGCTTATGACTCTCACAATCTACGGAAAAGATTTGCAATTTTCCTTGACAAATGAATTTCTATTAATTTCGATTATTATTTCATAAAGGAGTCCAGAAATGAAAATAGTAACCAGTACAGGATTGAGTACTTAATGGTAGAAATTTTAAGTGTGCCATTAATTCGTTATTTCAAATGTTTCTAAAAAAAAATTAACTAAACATTCAGAACGATACTCGATTACAACATTGGAACTAAAGTATTTTGTAAAGTAATTCCTTTTTATAAATTTTAGCCTGAAATATAACATAATGTGTACAAAATTATATGAAAGTTCTCAGAAAAGCAACTGAGATAATACTGATCTGTCCAAAACTCGAAAAATACTACTGGTATCGACAACTACTGTTGAGGAAAAGTAATTCTGGAGGAAGGTGTACCATTAAAAGTTGATCAAAGTTAGGGCCAACATACAGCTGCATTCCAAGCCATGTGTAAATGAGCAGAAAATAAAACTAGACAACGAGTTCACCTTGAAAGGGGTATAAGGCAAGATATTTTTATTGGTGACTGCGGACAGTGTACTGAACAACATGACGTCAGTATTTACTTCATTTGGATACTAATAATTATAGCTATTAGGAGCAGTATGTTTTCGGTTGGTCAGTACCCCCAATTACATGTGGCGAAAGCAAGCCGTTAATGCTTATTTTGCCCTGGGCAATAATTCGGGTTTTGAAGTGTGGACGCATGGTCACAAAACGATAGGTTCTACTGACACGTGTAGTCCACCTGGCGATGCAATTACGGCCGTGCAGAAAACATCAGGTAGTAAATTATGTCACGTGGTTGAGGGAAAGCTGTTAGACATGGAGAAAAAAACAATTAACATGCTGAAGTGGGTAGATATTAAGATACCAATGATCACAATATCTATAGTTATACCGCTAACACCCTGTCTATAACACATTACCAAGCAGCACCATACCATGATTATTCTCCTTATTTCTTAAAAACGAACACTGAAAAATCACGACACATGCCAAACACCCGGAAAGCTTTAGCCACATACTAAAAATAATAACCAAATCATAAATACAAGAAGAAGAAGAAGAAGAAGAAGAAGAAGAAGAAGAAGATGATGATGATGATGATGATGATGATGAGTATCAAACTGCTGGTACTGATGATTCAGCTCTAACCTACAAAGGAAAGAAATGCTACTTACTGTGGAAAGAAGTGAAACTTTTTAATGTGCCAAATAACAAAGACATTTTTGTGTGCTAAAAACAAAGAAATGGATGTACTCCGTATCGAATTCTGGCGGAGAGAGGAAAGTTCACTACCAATATTTGGTCAACAAAGGTAGGAGAGGTGGTGCTGTAAACTTTCTGATCATCTGATTAAATTTAAAAGCTTTCCTCAGTTTCTTATCAAGTGAGGCACGTGGCGCTGTCCATCGACTATTCGAGGAAAGTAGGCCGTGTGTTGGCACTATGTTTGACCCTCTCCCTTCCCTCATTAACGTACAACACAAACATGACACCACGCTACACACTACACACCCATTACAGTCACCTAGACTCAATGCATAGGCTTAAGATACAACTCTCACACGTCACGAGGACCATTGTATGTAGGATAGAAAGATGATGAAGATGAAGTGCGACAGGTTGTGGAAATAGATGCCTGTCACATTGACGTGGAAGACAGACTGGGCCCCTACGAGGATGCCGGATGAGGACGAGGGTGTTGGAAAAGAGAGTTGCTCTGCAGGGATGGTACGATGGACTTCAGCTACGGGGTTGGGACGGAGGGAGTTGTCACGGTGGACTGGGCTTCTGACTCGTCAGATGAGAATGGTGAGTTTGGGATTCGTTGGAGGAGGGTCAACTCTGGACACCCATTGTCGTGTGCAGATAGTGGACTCCAGATGGAGGGAGGACTGACGCTGGTGCTCTGCCTCGCAGGTGGCAGTGGACGTGCGACTCGGGGCTGTGCGTGCGCAGCGAGGCTCCCTCGGACCCGCGGCTGGACGCGGACCTGGAGGAGACGGTGGTCCAGCGGAGCGCCCACCGGCTGCGGCCGCCCTGGCCCTCTCACGAGCTGTGCCGCCTCACATGCGGGCCCTACGGCGCCCTCTGGCCGCGCCCTACGGGCCACTCGCTGATAGCCGACGCCCTCGTCCCCTTCAGCCCCTCCACAGTCAGGTTCGACCTCTCTGCCGGTGAGTGAGTGTAGAGTCTTGTACCGTAAGGAAACAAGGGAGAGGACGTTGTTAAGGGTGGCCAGTATCCTCTTTCTATAGCACAAATGCACATGTAGATAAACACGGTTCTTTATTCACATGAACCGGAGAGCATGTACTCAACTGTAATAGAGTCCATGTGCTATGGTACAAGCTCATCAGTAACAGTCCTCTTGCAGAGAAAACACGTAATCTTGCTATAGTCACTAATCTGGTCGCTGTGTACTGTCGTAGCCTGTGATGTGAACTGAGCCGCTCCGCAAGTATTCCGATAGACGCCAAACTGGAAGATTCAGCGAGTCACTGAGGCCCTCCGGTCAGCGGCGGTGGCTTAAATACGTGCTGTCGGCAGGGCGTTGGCGGTTTGTTGCTTGTCAGTGTGTCTCTGGCCTCTCTCGTCGTGATAGGCACCCAGAGCCTACTACTGATCTCCGCACTACATCTTTGTCGACCGGTGTGCTGGTGACAGTTTATGCCATCACAGTGAGCAGCCTCTGCATGACACTATTCTGTGTCATGCCCTGCATACGAGGCCCAGTCTGGCCTGATGCACACCTCCCCACACTTGCCCTTCCTGTGCGAGCCTCTTCATGTCTGGAGCCTGCATATGTGCTAAAAGCCTTGGCCACTTCCACCACATTTAAACCCCCCCCAAAAAAAGAACTCTTCCCCTCACTACCAAACTGATTATAGCTTGATATCTCTGGTTGCGTCCTATCAAACCATGTCTTCTTTTAGTAAAGTTTTGCCATAAATTTCATACCTCTCCGACATGATAAGTAAGTTTTCAGTAGCTCTGTCTCTGCTGACCACGCCATACAATTTTCACCATTCTTCTGTAGAACCACATTTCAAAAGCTACCATTCTCCTCCTATCCTGCTGTTTATGTCACACGTTTCACTTCTACATAACGTTTGAACTCCAAACAAATGCTTCCAAAAAAGGCTTCCCAATCTATTTATATTCGATGACAACAAATTTCTGTTTTTCAACAACGCTTTCTTCTGTCGAGGCTGTCCTTTATATCCCCAGTCAACTTCAGCTACTTTGCTACCCAAACAGCAAACTTCGTCTGCTACATTTAGTGTCCCATTTCCCAATCTAATTACCTCCATCAGTTGATTTAATTCCATCACATCTCATTACACTCGTCTTATCTCTGTCGGTGTCCATTTTATAACATCATTTCAAGAGACTACCTACTCCGTTCAACCCATCCTTTCATGTCACAAAACCTTAACATAACAGATAATTTCCACTTCGGGCCAACCCCCTAGCTACCTTGGTGCCAGAAGAGCGTACCCACCATTTTAATCATCTTTATAGTGATATACAATTTAGAGTTTATGTTTTGCAGAAAATAGATGAAATTCTACTCATATGAATTATACATTGAAGAGCCAGAGAAACTGGTACAACTGCCTAATATCGTGTAGGGCCCCCGCGAGAACGCAGAAGTGCTGCAACTCGACGTACCATGGACTCGACTAATGTCTGAACTAGTGCTGGAAGGAACTGACACCATGAATGCTACAGGGCTGTCCATAAATCCGTAAGACTACGACGGGATGGAGATCTCTTCTGAACAGCACGTTGCAAGTCATCCCTGATATCCTCAGTAATGTTCATGTGTGGGGATTTGGTGGCCAGTGGGAGTGTTTAAACTCAGAAGAGTGCTCCTGGAGCCAGTCTGTAGCAAATCTAGACGTGTGGGGTGTCGCATTGTCCTGCTGGAATTGCCAAAGTACGACTGAATGCACAATGGACACGAATGGATGCAGGTGATCAGAAAGGATGCTTACATACGTGTCACCTGTCAGAGTCGTATCTAGACGTATGAGGGGTCCCATATCAGTCCAAATTCACACGCCCCACACCATTACAGAGCCTTCACTAACTTTAAGAGTCCCCTGGTTACATACAGCATCCACGGCTTCATGAGGTAGTCTCGATACGGGTGTACGTACGTCCTAGCGATACAATCTGAAACAAGACTCGTCCGACCAGACAACATGTTTCCAGTATCAGCACTCCAAAATTGGTGTTGACAGGCCCAGGAGAAGCGTATTACTCTGTGTTTTGCAGTCATCATGGGTACACGAGTGGTCTTTCGGCTCCGGAAGCCCATATCGATGATGTTGAGTTGAATGGTCAGCACCCTGACACTTGTTGATGGTCCCGCATTGAAATCTACAGCAATCTGCGGAAGGGTTGCACTCTTGTCACGTTGAACGATTCTCTTCATTCGTCGTTGGCCCCTTTCCTGTAGGATCTTTTTCGGCTGCAGCGATGTCGGAGATTTGATGTTTTACCGTATTTGATATTCACGCTACACTCATGAAATGTTCGTACGGAAATAATCCGCTCTTCATCACTACTTCGGAGATGATGTCTCCCATCGCTCGTGTGCCCGCTATAACATCACGTCTAAACTCACTTAAATCATGATAACTTCCCATTGTAGCAGCAATAACTGGTCTAACAACTGCGTCAGACACGTGTTGTCTCATACAGGCGTTGCCGAACGCAGCGCCGTATTCTCCCTGTTTACGTATCTCGCATGTCCATACCAGTTTCTTTGGCGCTTCAGTGTATGATACCCCACGCTATACTCAGGCTTAATGACGGCATCACCCAATTCCTAAGTAAAGGATCACATACAAGGGTACAGAAGGTTCATTTTAGCAGTAACGAGCAATTTCTGTATAACTGTGTGAAGGAAAAAATATTTGCTTACTGATAAGCAAATTGTTAACAGAATCATGTAATTCGTAACTGAACTCCAATGACGACTACATGTGCACGTAGACGTACATAGTACTGCATCAATCGACATGTAAGTGAAATATTGGAATCCAAAGAAAATAAAATTAAGTCTTCGTGTTTCTTGCGCTTGAAAAAATATACATAACAATTTACTAGTCCCAATTTAGTTCTTCTGCGGATAATGTTCTGGTCAACTGGAGTCAAAGAATTTTCTGCCACTGTGTCCAACCGTATCGAATTCTCACTTAATGTTCGTCCAGCGGCTATAATGAAATACAATGTGAGCTTTCACTAGAAATGATTTTGGCCTAACTATTGGAGTTTACAGGTCAACAGTTCGGAATTTGGTTTTTCTGAAGTATTTAACCAATACTGATCTCCATGTGTCAAATAGTATTCACAATTATAGGTTGTTTTGGGCAAATGACCCTATACTCTGTTTCTTTATGCACCTTTCAACGCTGTCCATAACGCAGAGTATTTAAGAATTCGGTTAAAGCAAACTGTGCAGACTTTTCACCATACAACACAGGAACACGCGCCTTGCTGTAATTTACATGCAGTCGTACACGATAAGCGAAAATCGGAACAGTACAATCATTTTTCTGAGATACAATTCCAGATGCAAATATTATGGTCATTAACATAGATCGACACTACTCCCGACTTTTCGCTTGTATTTATCAAAACAACTCGTTATTTCGCGATTATATTGTTTCTCTTCTCACTTCTCTGTTACTCCAAATACAGATAAACACTTCAGCCACAATAACTAAAATCAGGCAACTGACTTTAAAAAAAGAAAAAAAGCACTATCTTGTTAACAGATCTATTAAAATTGGTAGAGACTGATGCATAAAAACTAAAGTGACTCCAAATACATTCAGTTCTCTCTCTCTTCCGCTCTCTTCCGTCTACTTACGATCACGTGAAATAATTTACGGCTGTTTGCTTTTATCATTTCTTTCTTGCCAGTAGCTTGTCATTGTTTCCCTATGTTCATCTCTCATTCCTTCCCTCATATTGCACCTTTCTTTCTGTTTCCTCCTAGAAGCTCTTGAAACTTTTTACTTTTGCTCTTAACTTTTCTCTTTCTCATGTTTCTTTCTCTTTCCATTGCACTCAGGCCTGCTTTAACTTCTACAATGCACACCACTGATGTTTCTCGATTTTTGTGGGAAAAAATTTAAACTCTTTTTGTTATTGTTTTTTCATATATTCTTTTTGGTGTGCATAGAATACAACTCTTCTCTTCCTCATGGTGTTTAATAATCGGCTATTCTTTTAAAGTTCTTGGTTATTTCTTAATTTCCATTACCCATTGTCATAATGTGTTTTCAATATTTTCCTGATTACATTTCTTTCCCTCTTTTCTATTTCACCTAACTGTTCATCTGTTTTTAACGAAAGGCATTCTGAAGCATAAAAGCACTTTGGTCTAATGACATTGTTGTAGTGGCAGAGATTTGCATTTATGGAAACAGATTTCGTGTTATACAGGTTTTTTGTTAACTGGAAAGCCACTTCCATTCTCCTTGCCCTTACTAAGTTAGCTTATTTGTCCAAAGCATTCGGTTGTTTTACTTCACTTAGATATTTAAATTTTGTAGCCTTTCTTATTCTTCCATAATCAGCTCCATGTAGTATTGCCCTTTCCATTGTTCAGTAAAAATTTGCCTGTATGTCGGTGCCTTCCTCACTACTGTCACATACTCTTCACTTTTTAAAATAAGAGATAATTTAGGCCTTTGTTTAAAGCTGTCTCTTGTAGGAGAGTTACCAGATTTGTTGCATCTTCTGTAGGTTCAGCTAAGATGGCAAGATCGTCTGCAAAAGTCAAACATTGTGATTTTAATACCTTCTTCTGGTCTTGTCCTCCATTCTCAGATTACCTTTCTTAGTATACAATGAACGGCACATATGATTTGTTCAATCAGAGGTGTAAATGTTAGATGGCACTATCTACTAAAAGGTCTGTTTTAGTTTAAGGTTTTTCCACTGGTATCTCGATATCACTGCGTATTGGGTACGTCAAGAAAGCAACCGTGGTTAATACTAACTAAGCCACAGCAAAAGTCATTTCCTTCACTATCTTCAAAGCCCTCATCCATCTCTGAGAGAATTACAATGTCACTGCCAAACCTCAAAGTTTGTATTTCTTCTCCCTGAGCTTCGATTCTCTTTCCAAACTTCTCATTATATATAAATACCTAGAATTAAATGCAGTAAATAAATAAATGTTATGCTTGTAATGGAGCTGTCACACACTGATAACTGAATGATGGGAACTGAAAATACAATACTGGCTAATACACTTGCAACACCATAAACGCGGCATTTAACAAACGACATATCGGCACCAAATGCACTGCGTTCTAGGATACGTATAGGATTAGCAAAATGGTTCAAATGGCTCTTAGCACTATGGGACTTAACATCTATGGTCATCAGTCCCCTAGAACTTAGAACTACTTAAACCTAAATAACCTAAGGACATCACACAACACCCAGTCATAACGAGGCAGAGCAAATCTCCGACCCCGCCGGGAATGGAACCCTGGAACCCGGGCGTGAGAAGCGAGAACGCTACCGCATGACCACGAGCTACGGACAATCAGCAGTTGTGTGCTGCTGCACAAAGTACTCGTAGGTATTAGTAACGACACCTATATTTCGTCTATATGGAAAGATTACACATCGGGTTTCTCATTCGAAAATCATATTTAAATGTTTTATGTTTATGAGAAGATCGTGTTACGCTCCATGTAAGAAGGAGAAACCGCCTACCAGCAAATGTCGGAATTCGACGGAGGCAGGATTGTGTTCTATGGAAACTGCACATTATACTGTTGTTCACACTCGTCGGGACCACTCGACTGTCAGACGAATATGGAAACCATGGGTTCAGGAATGCCGTACTCAACAATCTGAAGGATCTCAACGGCTAAATGCGACTAGCGCCCGAGAGGACAGACGAACTGTTGGCTCGGCCATGCTGGGTCTTGTAGCCAAGTCAGGAGATGGGCTTGAATGCCGTTTAAGACGCGGACAGTGAATCGACGTCTAAAGCACTGTGAACAATCGAACCTTTACTAGGTCTGTCAAACATTTACAGCGCTGATTGGCGCGTTTGTCAAACTTTAGTCGTGTTTCGTGTGTCTGCAAAAAACTTTGATACGCAGCAGATTTGACAAGATGGCAGACATTGTTTGTGCTGAAGGGCAAATTATTTCTCCGGCGTTTCGTTACTGGGACTGTGTGCTCAAGGAATCCATCCACCTTAATTTGCGATTTATCACTTTCGCTAGTTTCTACCGCCGGCGGCGCTAAATTCTTCGCTTCGGAGGGGACAGCTCTTCCGCTTCTCGCGCAGGCCCAGTGGCCTCAATCCGGGGTATAAGGGATCCGCCGTTTCCGACGTTCATGCAGTTCCAGCGCGATTATGTACTCAGCGATCGCACTTAAAGTTGCCGGCCAGACGACGACCATATCCGGCAGCATGCCCACGAAGAGCATACGCATAGAAAGATGCACGTATGAGTGTGTACCCAAGATTTGTTCGATGTGGAGCCTATTCAAGCTACATACTTTGTTACTGGTAGAGGTAGCTGCCATGTGTACTTCATTCCACACACTGTGTACACCCAAAGGTAGTTGAGGAGACATGGATTTCATGAAGGAATCTGAGACTTCTGAGTCATATGTAACTTCTCTTGGTTCAAACGGCTCTGAGCACTATGGGACGTACCTTCTTAGGTCATCAGTCCCCTAGAACTTAGAACTACTTAAACCTAACTAACCTAAGGACATCACACACATCCATGCCCGAGGCAGCATTCAAACCTGCGACCGTAGCGGTCGCGCGGTTCCAGACTGTAGCGCCTAGAACCGCTCGGCCACTTCGGCCGGCTGTAACTTCTCTTGTTGCCATGTTAAAATCTGCTGCTTTTGCCAGAACACGGCAGAATTGACAAATATTCATCTTAGTAACAATCTAAGACTACTGAAATTCTGACAGAATTCTGTAATAGTGTACTATTAAACTAGTAACTGAGAGTAAGACAGCCCGTTGTCAATATAAAAATAAACATGTAAATTCTTCAGGCCACAAGTGGTCCATCGGGACCATCCGACCGCCGTGTCATCCTCAGCTGAGGATGCGGATAGGAGGGGCGTGTGGTCAGCACACCGCTCTCCCGGTCGTTACGATGAATTTCTGTGACCGGAGCGGCTACTATTCGGTGGAGTAGCTCCTCAATTCGCATCACGAGGCTGAGTGCACCCCGGAAAACGGCAACAGCACATGGCGGCTGGATGGTCACCCATCCATGTGCCGGCCACAAGCGACAGGGATTAACTTTGGTGAACTGACGGGAACCGGTGTATCCACTGCGGCAAGGCGGTTGCCAACTTCTTCACCTAAACCACAGTAGTTCTCGTTTCACCAGCTACTGATCGTCCTTAAATATTACTATATTGTATTGAAAGAAACTCTAGTCGCTTGAATATCGTGGTATAAGGAACATTCAAATGAAAGCCGGTCACTAGTGTAAAGTAACGGTAACGATTTTATTAACTCAAAAATGTAGTTATACACAGTACACATACTTAAAAATAGTCGCCAAAACTGTTGTCACATTTATCCCATTGCGACACTAGGCAGTCGATTCCATCCTTGAAGAAGCTAGTACGCTCCTGTCGGATCCAGGCCGGGACCCAGTCACACACTTCGTAATCCGTTGCGAATTGATGTCCTTGAATAGCTTGTTTTAGAGGTCCAAACACATGAAAGACGCACGGTGAAAGGTCGGAACTGTACCGTGGATGTTACAGCATTGCCCACCGAAACTGCTGCAACGTCTTCACCGCATTGGCCGTGCGTGTGCGGGTATTATGATGCAGGAGGATAACGCCATTGGACAACATACTTCGGGGATTCGACTTGATGGACCGTCTAAGTTTGTGTAAATTAGCTTGATAAGCTGATGGTGGTTCCCCGTTCCAGGAACTCGACACGCAGTGGGCGCTTGGGGTCAAAAAAGAAGGACATCGTGACCTCACCAGAACTGGTGTGCACGGCCTTTGATTTCTTAACAGGTGGTGAAGTCCCATGTTTCCATTGCTTGCTCTGACGCTTGCTTTCCGGTTCAAAATAGTGACACCATGTTTTGTCATTTGTGACAATACGCGACAGAAAGCCGTATTCCTCCTCATGATAACGTTGCAGATGACTCAAAGACAGCGCCATTGCGCTGTTCGGCGGTCAGTTGGTGGAGAACCCACTGCGCACAGAGTTTCCGAAAGTTCAAGTGTTGATGCATTATGGGGTGGGCTGTGGCCACGATAATACCCAGCAACCGGTGGATCCCGTCCACGGTGATTCCGCGGTTGTCCAAGACTACAAAAAATTCGCTTCCGCAACCATTTCCGGTGTGATGTCACGATGAGCCTGTCCAGGACGAGCATCGTCTTCCAGTGACGCGCCCCTCAAGGAATCGTTTGCACCATTCCACAACACTTGAACGACTCTGACTGTACTCACCGCACACAGCCTTCATCCGTCGATACATTTCACGGCCTCCAACTCCCTCCGCCGCCAACAATCGAATCACTCCTCGTTGTTCCTGCTTACTCGCCTGCATATTCAGTAGTGGACGATTAACTTGTGTGACCACCTTCTCCTCGGCGTGAAACTACACTGGCGTTATGCAACATCAAACGGTGCGCACGCGTCAGTCTGTCTACCAATAGATGGAGCCAAAATACCCGCAGTTACGTGGTGCCACCTTACGTGTAAGGCAAAGGTAGACGCACTTACCAGGTTTCGTTTGAATGAACCTCATAGATATGGAAGTTTCGGATATTAGTCATATGGCAAAATACTCTCCTCTTTGTGCACTATCGTTTGCCAAAAAGTTGTTTCGACGTCTCAGACCGTTTATGAGACCCGAGGGGTTTATGAGTATTTCATTGTAGCTTTTTCACTGGAGCCTGCGTTCGTGATGGAGCAGTTTACACACATACAATTGTCTAGACATTGGAGACAGATAGCGATATCCTTTCAAATTTAAAGAATAATGCAGCATGTTATCTAAATTTCATATGGAGCAACATATGAACTAACACACACCAGACGCAGATACATATTTTTCAGTGAAAACTTCAAGAATTTATTGTAGTAGTTTACTAATATCGAAATGCCACAATAACTATGACCATTGACGAAATAGGCAGTTCACCATTAAGCTGCCGAATTAAGCACTAAGATGTGCGAGAGTCGGAGTTTATTACCGAAGAGTTTCTTTAAAATCGTTTGAAAAAGACTGCAGATCGGCCGGCTCCCGCGGGGTTGGCTGTTGACTCAGTGAAGCGAGAAGCTGACACGTTGCGCGCCGAGTAGGCCTGGCTTTGGCGTCACCCCTGCGCTTCCCACGACGTACTACCTACCGAACTGTCACAACTCGCAACTGACAAGGGGACCCTCCATACTGTAAATCACTGATTTTGATGCGCTTCAAATATGCTGTAGACGCACTTACCCTGAGTACCTGGCTATCCGCTTTTTTAGCGACGGGCCTCGGTTTTGGAAAAAATCGATTTTGAAGTTCATTGCGCGCTTTGTATAACCGTAACATTACATATACTCCGAGCAAGTTACCGTAGCGCAGCGGTAAACGTTCACGCCTACCGCGCTGGAGGTACAGTGATCGAATCCTATACCCGTATGTTTTTTTTTTATGTATGCAAGAACCGTCCGAAAATTTGGTTCCAACGTTCAAAAACTAGTAGACGAATTAACTGGGAAATACAGAAATGTAGTCGTGTCCTGTACGAAATCCGGTAAGTTCACGAAACTGGTGTAAGGAGAATTTTTGTGTTCTGTAATTCTTCCGTACGTGGGACAGAAATTTTTTTTTGCACATTATCGATTCGTGGGGAAGGCAAGCCGATTCAGCTTTATGCGATCATCTATTCACTGATGAAAGGAAAGCGAGCAAGTGCACCCTAAAAGTGGTCCCACCAAAGTGCACTCCTTACTGCCAGCCCTGCGATGTTTATTTTTACCGACAGGTGAAAATCTTCACGAAAATTATTCATTATGCTCCCGACTTGATGAAAGACAGTAGAGAGATCGCTTCTAGCGAAGATTCGATAAAATTACGTTCGCTAATCCTACATAAATTCAGCGCACCTGATTTTGAAAGCGTGACTCGCATCGAAATTATCGGATGAAAGAGAAATCTTTTTGAATGCAAAAGAGTTATGTTTCCCGGTATCGCTCATGAAGAAACCGTGCGCCTGCAAGACGGTTGCTTTCATAAAATGAACGTGGCGCTGCGAAAATTTGTGCTTCGGTTGTTTCTATGATAGATATCACCCACAATCTTGTTCTTGCACATCAAGCAATATGGACGAGGAAAAATAAGATTTTGTGATATTTTATCACAGAAAAAATTAATAACTGAATATATCTTTATAATTTCGCACACCTTACACAGTTTGTTAATATTCTTTGAAATAAAACTGCAAAATTCAGTCGATTTTGAAAAAAAAGTACACAAGCAGGATCCGCAGACGGTACCCCAGGGCGGCAGCCGTGAACCTTTACCGCTCCGCTATGCTGACTTGGAGGGATTGAATGTAACGTTACGTGTATATGAAACGCGCATGAACTTCAAAATCGATCTTCTCAAAAACCAAGGCCCATCGCTAAAAAAGCGAATAGCCAGGTACTCAGGGCAAGTGCCTCTACAACATATTTGAAGCGCATCAAAATCCGCGATTTACAACATGGAGGGTCCCCTTGTATATATTAGATTTCCTTTCATTCCAATTGATCCGTAGTGAGGAGGTCCTCCAGGATGTAGGACATGTCAGAAAAACAACAATACATGACAAATATTTACAAACTCAAACAAATAAGCCAATGTACAATTCCACAGATCCCAAGTGACATGGTCGTCATGTTTTAATGAAGGCTGTACGAAAGAATCATTTTACAAATACTAATGCACTGAATTTAAAATAAAAAAGTTTTTTACTTATTTATAAGGTAATAAACATGTAATACAACTACTAAATACTTATTTACAATGAACACATTACTGAACTGAACTGGTGCAGAAGTGAGATTGTACTTACACGCACACACACACACACACATACTTATTTACAATGAACACATTACTGCACTGAAATTGTGCAGAAGTTATATTGTACTTACATACATATATACACACAAATCAGTTGGTTCTACTGAGAAATTCATCAATGGAGTAGGAGTTGGCCACCAATAAATCCTTTAGGCTTCGCATACACTGAATTTCATTGGTTGTTAAGCTTTTTATGGCTGCTAGCAAGTTATTGAAAATGTTTGTTCCTGAATAATGCACACCTTTTTGTACAAGACTAAGTGACTTTAAATCCTTGTGAAGATTATTCTTATTTCTAGTATTGATTCCATGAATTGAGCTGTTAGTTTGAAAAAGTGATACATTTTTAATGACAAATTTCATTAAGGAATAAATATATTGGGAAGCAGTAGTTAGTATCCCTAGTTCCCTGAACAGGCTTCTGCAGGATGTTCTTGAGTTCACACCACGTATAATTCTTATTGCATGTTTTTGTGCCCAGAAAACTTTAGCTTGGCTTGATGAATTGCTGCAAAACATAACCCCATATGACATTATCGAATGAAAGTAAGCATAGTATGCCAGCTTTTTCATTTTTATATCCCCTATGTCTGACACAATTCGCATTGCAGATAGAGATTAGTGTTGTGTACATAGTTCCCCATAGTCAGCGCGTACACAACTTTCCCTCTAGAGCGCGCCTCGCTAAGCACAACAGCGCAGGCGCAGCGCTCGTCCATCTCCGCACTACGAGATGGCGCTGCCATAGAGACGGACCAAATTCTGCTTCCGTTGATCCGCGTATTAATATGTAACGCAGCCAATAAGATTGCTGCTAACGTAGAACCTTTTCTCCTCGCTGATCATACTCGCACAGTGATACACGAACGCGCGAGGTATTATAACGAGTGTACAGACCTCCGATTCGTCAGTCTGCATTTGTCTGCACTAGTCTGTACCAGTCTGCATTAATCTGTACCAGTCTGTAAGAGTTCTACATTTGTCTGTACCAGTCTATAGTCAAGTTTCAGTCTGCGCCTAATAAGATCACCATATTCCTGTACATGGCCATGAAGATAAATGTATAGACACTTTTGTCAAGTATCCGAGATATATGTGAGAATAAGATTAACGTACCAATACCAAAGGAACTTCAGATTGTCAATTATAAATAGCATCCAGAACCAAGTTCAGTAATTTTTATGCTTGTTATTATTTTAATAAATGTGTGTGAAAATTAATCAAGTTCTGTTTAATGTTGGTCACCGTCAATCTGCTACTCTAAGCATGCAAGTGGCTTTTCTATTGTGTGACATAACGGCAGAAGATAAACTCGCCACGATAAGACCATGAGACATATTGCTGACACTCGCCTACTTCATTAGAACGACAAGTCAAATAATCTGGTGGTGTATGTACCGAAGGTTTTACAGTACACACACCACAGTTTGTTAAGACGCTTCAGCAGTTCTGTGGTGTGCTCCTCCCAGTTGAATTTATTATCAAGCTGTAATCCCAAGAATTTAAAACTGCCCACTTCTTCTATCTGCTTGTCATCGTATGTTAGGCATATACCTGTGGGACACCCTTTACAAGTTCTGAACTGCATGTAGTGTGTTTTTTTCAAAGTTTAGTGACAAAGAATAGGCTATGAACCAGTGATTAATGTCCACAAATATTTTATTAGCTGGCCTTTCTAAGACTACACTTGATTTGCTATTATTAAGTTTAAGCGTACTGTAATACAACACGTGATTTTCTCTCCAATCTGTTACATCCATCAGAAACGTCAGTTGTAAAATCGTGGGATGTCTCAGGCGCTATCACGACGTGGGGTGTTTGGGTTACAGTGGCCGGCGAACAGGGCAGGGAGCTGGTGGACGCGGCGTCTCGGCGCTGGGTGCGAGACCTGCAGCACGCCTTGGCGGGGGGCGGCGGCCACGGCGGCGGGGGAGCGGGCGCGGGGGCGGCAGCGGGGGCGGGCACCGACGTGCTGGTCACGGTGCTCACCAGGGACCGCGCCCAGGCTCTCAGCTGGGGGACCGACGAGACCTACACCCTGGACGTCGCCTCCAACGGTAAGTGTCCGACATTGTCAGAGACGGGGGTATCGCCAGGTGTGCCACCAGGAAATCTGATAGTACCAACCTTAGGTCTACTCTCCGTATACATAAATGACCTGACCGACAGCGCGAGCAGCAGACTCTGGCTGTTTTCTGACGATGCTGTGATGTCCGGGAAGTTGTTGTTGTTGTTGTTGTGATCTTCAGTCCTGAGACTGGTTTGATGCGGCTCTCTATGCTGCTCTATCCTGTGCAAGCTTCTTCATCTCTCAGTACGTACTGCAGCCTACAGCCTTCTGAATCTGCTTAGTGTATTCATCTCTCGGTCTCCCTCTACGATTTTTATCCGCCACGCTGCCCTCCAGTACTAAATTTGTGATCCCTTGAACCTCAGAACATGTCCTACCAACCGATCCCTTCTTCAAGTTGTGCCACAAACTCCTCTTCTCCCCAATCCTATTCAGTACCTCCTCATTAGTTATGTGATCTTCCCATCTAATCCTCAGCGTTTTTCTGTAGCACCACATTTCGAAAGCTTCTATTCTCTTCTTGTCCAAACTATTTATCGTCCATGTTTCACTTCCATAATGGCTACACTCCATACAAATACTTTCAGAATCGACTTCCTGACACTTAAATCTATACTCGATGTTAACAAATTTCTCTTCTTCAGAAACGCTTTCCTTGCCATTGCATGTCTACATTTTATATCCTCTCTACTTCGACCATCATCAGTTATTTTGCTCCCCAAATAGCAAAACTCCTTTACTACTTTAAGTGTCTCATTTCCTAATCTAATTCCCTCAGCATCACCCGAATTAATTCGATTATATTCCATTATCCTTGTTTTGCTTTTGTTGATGTTCATCTTATATCCTCCTTTCAAGACACTGTCCATTCCGTTCAACTGTTCTTCCAAGACCTTTGCCGTCTCTGACAGAATTACAATTTCATCGGCGAACCTTAAAGTTTTTGTTTTTTCTCCATGGATTTTAATACCTACTCCGAATTTTTCTTTTGTTTCCTTTATGCTTGCTCAATATACAGACTGAATAACATCGGGGAGAGGCTACAACCCTGTCTCACTCCCTTCCCAACCACTGCTTCCCTTTCATGTCTCTCGACTCCTGTAACTGCCATCTGGTTTCTGTACAAATTGTAAATAGCCTTTCGCTCTCTTTATTTTACCCCTGCCACCTCCAGAATTTGAAAGAGAGTATTCCTGTCAACATTGTCAAAAGCTTTCTCTTAGTCTAGAAATGCTAGAAACTTAGGTTTGCCTTTTCTTAATCTAGCGTCCGGGAAGTTATCGTTGTAGAATGACTGTAAGAGGCTACAAGATGGCTTTGATAGAATTTGTGTTTCGGAACTTGCTAATCCGACTAAAGGCCGAAATACTAAATGTCTTTTTCCAAAGCTGTTTCACAGTGGAAGACTGCAATGGAGTTCCTTCCCTAGATTGTCGCACAGATGACAAAATGGCAGACATCGAAATAGATGACAGAGGGATAGAAAAACAATTAAAATGGCTCAAAAGAGAAAAGGCCGCTGGACCTGATGGGATACCAGTTCGATTTTACACAGAGTACGCGAAGGAACTTGCCCCCCTTCTTGCAGCGGTGTACCGTAGGTCTCTAGAACAGCGTAGCGTTCCAAAAGATTGGAAAAGGGCACAGGTCATCTCCGTTTTAAAGAAGGGACGTCGAACAGATGTGCAGAACTATAGACCTATATCTCTAACATCGATTAGTTGTAGAATTTTGGAACACGTATTATGTTCGAGCATAATGACTTTTCTGGAGACTAGAAATCTACTCTGTAGGAATCACCATGGGTTTCGAAAAAGACGATCGTGTGAAACCCAGCTCGCGCTATTGGTCCACGAGACTCAGAGGGCCATTGACGTGGGTTCCCTGGTAGATGCCGTGTTTCTTGACTTCCGCAAGGCATTCGATACAGTTCCCCAAAGTCCTTTAATGAACAAGGTAAGGGCATATGAACTATCAGACCATTTGTGTGATTGGATTGAAGAGTTCCTAGATAACAGAACGCAGCATGTCATTCTCAGTGGAGAGACGTTTTCCGAAGTAAGAGTGATTTCGGGTGTGCCGCAGGAGAGTGTCGTACGCCCGTTGCAATTCACAATATACACTCCTGGAAATTGAAATTAGAACACCGTGAATCCATTGTCCCAGGAAGGGGAAACTTTATTGACACATTCCTGGGGTCAGATACATCACATGATCACACTGACAGAACCACAGGCACATAGACACAGGCAACAGAGCATGCACAATGTCGGCACTAGTACAGTGTATATCCACCTTTCGCAGCAATGCAGGCTGCTATTCTCCCATGGAGACGATCGTAGAGATGCTGGATGTAGTCCTGTGGAACGGCTTGCCATGCCATTTCCACCTGGCGCCTCAGTTGGACCAGCGTTCGTGCTGGACGTGCAGACCGCGTGAGACGACGCTTCATCCAGTCCCAAACATGCTCAATGGGGGACAGATCCGGAGATCTTGCTGGCCAGGGTAGTTGACTTACACCTTCTAGAGCACGTTGGGTGGCACGGGATACAGGCGGACGTGCAATGTCCTGTTGGAACAGCAAGTTCCCTTGCCGGTCTAGGAATGGTAGAACGATGGGTTCGATGACGGTTTGGATGTACCGTGCACTATTCAGTGTCCCCTCGACGATCACCATTGGTGTACGGCCAGTGTAGGAGATCGCTCCCCACACCATGATGCCGGGTGTTGGCCCTGTGTGCCTCGGTCGTATGCAGTCCTGATTGTGGCGCTCACCTGCACGGCGCCAAACACGCATACGACCATCATTGGCACCAAGGCAGAAGCGACTCTCATCGCTGAAGACGACACGTCTCCATTCGTCCCTCCATTCACGCCTGTCGCGACACCACTGGAGGCGGGCTGCACGATGTTGGGGCGTGAGTGGAAGACGGCCTAACGGTGTGCGGGACCGTAGCCCAGCTTCATAGAGACGGTTGCGAATGGTCCTAGCCGATACCCCAGGAGCAACAGTGTCCCTAATTTGCTGGGAAGTAGCGGTGCGGTCCCCTACGGCACTGCGTAGGATCCTACGGTCTTGGCGTGCATCCGTGCGTCGCTGCGGTCCGGTCCCAGGTCGACGGGCACGTGCACCTTCCGCCGACCACTGGCGACAACATCGATGTACTGTGGAGACCTCACGCCCCACGTGTTGAGCAATTCGGCGGTACGTCCACCCGGCCTCCCGCATGCCCACTATACGCCCTCGCTCAAAGTCCGTCAACTGCACATACGGTTCACGTCCACGCTGTCGCGGCATGCTACCAGTGTTAAAGACTGCGATGGAGCTCCGTATGCCACGGCAAACTGGCTGACACTGACGGCGGCGGAGCACAAATGCTGCGCAGCTAGCGCCATTCGACGGCCAACACCGCGGTTCCTGGTGTGTCCGCTGTGCCGTGCGTGTGATCATTGCTTGTACAGCCCTCTCGCAGTGTCCGGAGGAAGTATGGTGGGTCTGACACACCGGTGTCAATGTGTTCTTTTTTCCGTTTCTAGGAGTGTATATAAATGCCCTTGTGGATAACATCGGAAGTTCGCTGAGGCTTTTTGCGGATGATGCTGTAGTATATCGAGAGGTTGTAACAATGGAAAATTGTACTGAAATGCAGGAGGATTTGCAACGAATTGACGCATGGTGCAGGGAATGGCAATTGAATCTCAGTGTAGACAACTGTAATGTGCTGCGAATACACAGAAAGAAAGATCCTTTATCATTTGGCTACAATATAGCAGGTCAACAAGTGGAAGCAGTTAATTCCATAAATTGCCTGGGAGTACGCATTAGGAGTGATTTAAAATGGAATGATCATATTGATCGTCGGTAAAGCAGATGCCAAACTGAGATTCACTGGAAGAACCCTAAGGAAATGCACTCCGAAAACAAAGGAAGTAGGTTACAGAACACTTGTTCGCCCACTGCTTGAATATTGTTCACCAGTGTGGAATCCGTGCCAGATAGGGTTGATAGAAGAGATAGAGGAGATCCAACGGAGAGCAGCGTGCTTCGTTACAGGATCAATTAGTAAACGCGAAAGCGTTACGGAGATGACAGATGAACTCCAGTGGAAGACTCTGCAGGAGAGACGCTCAGTAGCTCGGTACGGGCTTTTGTTCAAGTTTCGAGAACATATCTTCACCGAGGAGTCAAGCAGTATATTGCCCCCTCCTACGTATATCTCGCAAAGAGACTATGAGGGTAAAATCAGAGAGATTAGAGCCCACACACAGGCATATCGATAATCTTTCTTTCCACGAACAATACGGGACTGGAATAGAAGGGAGAACCGATAGAGGTACTCAAAGTACCCTCCTCCACACACCGTCAGGTGGGTTGCGGAGTATGAATGTAGATGTGGATTTCGTTAAATGTAAATTAATGCAGCTGAGCAGTAAAGACAATCCTCTGATGTGGCAAGACAGTGTCAGTGGTCACTGCTTGACACACTCACATCGGTTAAGTAAATAGGCGTAAAGTTGAAAAGCCATACGAAATGGAACGAGCACGTAAGGATGTTAGTATGGAAGGCGAACGGTCAAATTCGGTTAGTTGAGAGAATTTTTGGAAGGTGTGGCCCATCTACAGGGGAGACAGCGTCTACAACAATAGTGTGGCTTTTTCTTGTCTATTGTTTGAATTTTTCGGATCTGCAGAGGTCTGATTAAAGGAAGACACTAAATCAATTCGCCAGCCCGGGTGGCCGAGCGGTTCTAAGCGCTGGTTCGAATCCTGCCTCGGGCATGGATGTGTGTCAAGTCCTTAGGTCAGTTAGGTTTAAGTAGTTCTAAGTTCTAGGGGACCTCATAAGTTAAGTTCCATGGTGCTCAGAGCCATTTGAACCATTTGAACTAAATCAATTCAGACACGTTCTACTAGATTCATAATCAGTAGGTTCGATCAATATACAAGTACGAGGGGTGTTCAATATATAATGCAATACATTTTTTTTTTCTCGGTCAGTTTCGGTTTAAGAAATCTGGAGTTTATTGTGAGGCATGGTGGAATATTCCAGCTTCAGCCCCTATAGCTTCACGAAATTCCTATAAGTTGCTGCGCTATTCGTAGACTTCAAAGTGACGTTTGTAATGGGGGCGCATTCCAAGCAGAGAGCTGTCATCGGGCTTCTTTTGGCGCAAAATCAGAGCACTGCAGTTATTCGTGGGCACTTTTAGAATGTCTACAGTGAACAAAAGCACAGTGAGTCGTTGGGCCAGAAGTCTGTCATCATCGCAAAAAGATTGTACAAACCTGTCCGATCTACCGCGTGTCGGCCAGCAGCACATAGCTGTGACTCCTACAACGTTGGAGCGTGCGGACACTCTCATTCGACGTTATCGACGGTTCACAATCAAACACCTCGCGCCACAACTGGACGTCTCTGTTGGTAGTGTTGATACACATGTCCACCAGTTAGGATACTCAAAGCTGTCTGCCCACTGGGTTTCGCGCCGCCGTACAGAAGACCATAAAAAGCAACGTACAACCATCCGTGCAGAATTGCGTGCGAGTTACCGGGCTCATCGTGACAATTTTTTGTCGAACATCGTCACAAGCGATGACACATGGGCTGGTCACATATAACCGGAATCAGAACGACAATCCATGCAGTGGTACCACACCGCCTCTCCTCTGAAGAAAAAGTTCGGAGCCGCACCTTCAGCCAGTAAAGTCATGCTGTTATGTTTAGGACTCTGGAAGGGTTATTCTGTTTGATGCCCTCCGTCATGGCGCAATGATCAGCTCTTAAGTGTATCTACCCTCAGGAAATCGAAGAAACGGCTTCAGCGTGTTTATCGGCCTAAAAATGCCAAAGAACGTCTTCTTCTCCATGAAAGCACAAGGCCTAACACAAGTCTGCGCACCCGAGGCGACGTCACACAGCTTCACTGGACTGTTCTTCCTCATCCACCTCACAGCCCGGATCTCGCACCTTCCGACATCCATCTGTTTGGTCGGGTGAAGGACGTACCCCACAACAAGAAGTACGCGGATGATAGATTATTAAGGGGAGGTTTACTATCTTTGGCCCGAAAAAGCATGTTCTTTGAGAATATTTTTCTCGGTATGTGTTACAGATATCAACGTCAAATTTGGTCAAAATGTTTATTGATATTTCCTTTACAAACTGGAATTGTTGGCCGGAAATGTCGAAGAGCAAAGGCGGAAGTGACGCCGGAACGAAACAAAATTTCGATGTAGACCTCCACACGCGGTATGTCACAGGTCAACCGGCTCGTCTGAAATCAAAATTGAGTTGGCGTTAGCGAAGTATATAAGATTCTTTAGGAGTTGTACCACGCTTAAGTTATTTGGACCATAGGAAACAAAATGGCGGCCATTTGAAAAAAATAGGTTTTTTTCGTCGGCCAAATGGTTCAAATGGCTCTGAGCACTGTGGGACTTAACTACTGAGGTCATCAGTCCCCTAGAACTTAGAACTACTTAAACCTAACTAACCTAAGGACATAACACACATCCATGCCCGAGGCAGGATTCGAACCTGCGACCGTAGCGGTCACGCGGTTCCAAACTGATGCGCTTAGAACCGCACGGCCACACCGGCCGGCGTCGGCCAAGTAAAACTATTTATAGTTGATGTATCTGAATAAAAGTGGTACAACTCCTAGACAATTTAATTAGCTTCGTCGGAAACAAAGAATCATGCCAATCGGTTCAGCAGATTTGAAGTTACCACACCGCGCGATAAAAAGAAAGTCATTTCGAGAAAAACGCTTTTGAAGTTTTGACTACATATAAATGCCATATTATGCAACGTACGTTCAATCTGCTATTCCGGGTCCATAAACTAGTCCTTCCTCTTCCTCTTAGAGGGCGTTCTGCTCGATCTGAGCCATCCTGCGCTGCTCCAGAGCCGCTCGTACGGCCGGTGACAAGCGGTTTTCGGACGCTTGAATCCGGTGATTGTACGAATGCTTGGCGAACTGCGTCGAATAGAGTCCCAGGGTGACGTCCATCGTTATCATGGTCTTCAGGATTGCTGAGTACTCTTCGTTGAAGCTGCTCACTGCCAGGAAAGTCGCAATCTCCACAGTCTTCGCACCAGAATGCAAATGCTTGGGGGCTAACTTCCAAACACACGCGTTCAAACTTTCATTTGAATGTTGTGCGTTTCCTCCCAAGCACCGGTAAAATAACTCGTCCTCTAAAGAAAAAAATTGGTGCGTGAAAAAGACTGATTTGAGGCAAGTGCACTTTTTGTTCAACCGCGAATAACCAACATTTCCGTTCCGTACTCGGAAAAACCGTTTCGGTGGTAGATTCTAAACACCTTTATGGATCAAAAAATGCAATTTAAAAAATCGATTTTTGAATCAAAAGATAGTGAACCTTCCCTTCATGCAACAAGACGCTGTCTCTGACATCGACCAGTAGAGTCGTCCCATGTGGGCTTACAGGTGCCCCCAATAAGGTGACGTAAGGTGGTCGCATTGAACGGAAATTATGTTGAAAAATTGGGTTCTGTAGGCAAAAGGTTGGGGAATCCTGAATAAAACCAATCTGATTTGACAAACGTAAAATGTGTTTCGTTACTTATTGGACGTTCTTCGTATTATAGAGATGCTTCGTGTGCTCAAATGCGAATCCCTGGGGGAAGGGGGGGGGGGGGGTGGGAAGGGGGGGGGGGGAGCGCGATGTTCTTTTCGCGAAACACTGTTGAGGAAATTTAGAGAACCGGCACTTGGCACTTGAGGCTGACTGCAGAAGGATTCTACTGTCACCAACGTACATTTCACATAAAGTCCACGTAAGTAACATAGGATAAATTAGGTTCTTGTGGAGGCATACGTACCGTCGTTTTTCCCTTTCTCAGTTTGCGAGTAGAGCGGGAAATGACTAGTAATGGTACAAGGTACACACCATCAATCACCATACGGTGCTTTGTGGAGTATGTACATAGATATAGATGTAAACTGCCCCAGTAGTAGTAGTAGTCACAAACATATATCATTTTGAGCAACTCAGGCTGCGACAAGTGAAACTGCGTGATCGTGTTGGTCTTTCTCCACTTGTCCGCCATTCAACGTGACACAGTTTAACCCAACAACGGATGACTTGATGGAGACCTCGATTATAGCAGTCTGCATTGCATGTGTTCAGGAAACGTTCCACATTGAGAAGCAACTCATCATTATTCTGGAAATACCTGCCATGCAATGGTTTCTTCATCCGAGGAAAGAGGAGGAATCACTGACTGCCATGTAAGGAGTATAGGGGAATGGAACGAAATTTGACAGCCCAAAGAAGTAGTTATATGTGACTGTGTCCTGTGCAGAGCAAGTTGGGACGTTTCTCTGGAGCAGAAACAGTTTCCTACGATTCATCGTCCTGAGAGCCTTCTGTAAGCTCGTCAGGGGATTTCGCTACTATGCTCCTTTGAGGATTTGGCCCTGCGAGTATAACCTGTTGACACCACACCAAAGCCAACGGCCATGTGCCGTTGAATACACTGGTTCCTGTCGGAGCATCAAAGTTGAGCAACATCATGCATGGCCTTATGATAGATCGGTAACTGTCTGCGTACATCACGCATTGTTGACAGGTTTCCCATTGCCGTTTCGCCATAGGGCCGGAGAGATGGTGGCACAGAGTTCCTGAGCACCAGACTTTCCGTCAACATTACGGATTAAATCCATATCTCTCGACGTCTCTCATGGTGTGAGGGCGTGGGATGGTTGATGGTGATATGTCTGTTAGATGGGTCGTTAAGCTTTGTGACCCTCTTGGTTCTTTTCGAGAGAAATAGGCTATGTGCCGACACTGAGTCTCACCCTCTCCTTTCTGTCGTCACCATACAACGCAAACATGGCACTACAGTACACATAGACCCATTGTAGTCATCTACACATATCAGATACACTTAACACACAACTGTTACACTTTGCAGAGGAAAAATGCTAGTGTGCACAAAGGATAGGGAAAACCTTTCAAATTAGGTGGTACAACCTGTCCTTCAGGGTCTTGCAGCCAACCATGCTGTACGATTTTACTTCTTACCACACTGATTCATTCCCAAAAAAACACCCAGCCTTGCCTTCCCTGACGATAGTCAGGGTTTCATCTTTGTCGTCTGAAGAATTAATCTGGGTTGTCCTGATACAGCTGCCTACGTTCCCACTGCTGCCTCAGTTCGTTGGACGGTTTCTGAATGGGCGTGAGCAGTCGCTGAACTAACAGGTGGCGACATTCTTCATGTTCTAAATGTCGTGCTACATGTTGAAACCTGATCCGTGACCGATTTTCTCTTTTCCCGTTAATGCCTCCATCGTTATTCGCAGCTCTTTGGGCACCAGAATTACCACGTGATACTACATCATACCAGCTGGCATCTCCATTTTATTTTGGCTCCCCTAGCAGGTACTGTCTGATGCGTACCAGCACAGCAGGCAGGTATCTGCAACAAACAAAAAATTAATTATGTATATTTAATTTTCCAGATGATGATCAAAATTTATGGCTACTGCTCGGGAATAATGCGAGGGTGAAGTATGTCACCTACACTGTCCAACATCTGCATCGACGGCCTGGTCAGGGATGGATGATGGACAGAATACTTGGAAGTATAAGAGTTGGGCCAGGCAAATTTCTAAATACGATACTTTTTGCCAATGACCTGGTAATTACTAAGGATAGTGAAGACAAACTACAAATTGCCATATATAGATTAAACAATATAAGTCTAAATTATAATCTAAAGATTCATACCCCATAAGGACTAAGAACTAAGATAATAATCAAGAATATAATAATAAAACAGGTGACCCATTTCCAGTATCTAGGATGTGATATAACTTTTGAAGAAGTGACAGATATAAATAATAAAACTATCAACATATATGTTGCATGATAAAAAGAACAGTGAAGGGTAAAACTAGAAGAAAAACCCAAATGAAATTTTGTCATGTCATGTCAGTACCCACATTACTATATGGAGCAGAAAGTTGGATATGAAGATCAAAAGACCTAAGACAACTTGAAACATCATAAATTAAGTTCCTTACATCAATGAAAGGCTGCACAATAGAAGACAGAATAAGAAATGAAGAAATAAGGAAACAACTGGGGGTACAGTCATTAGCTAAAAAAGGAATCCAATGAAAACAGAACTGGAAAAGAGCAAACATTGCGTACGCCACTTCAGAGAATCCCTAGACAAACAGTGTAATATAATCCTATTGGAAGAAGGAGTGCGGGAAAACCGAGGTAGAGTTGGTGAGCCTGGAACAGGCTATAAGGCCTGATCCCCATATTGACAAAATAAAAAGAAGACTATGGCTTGTATGTGTACATTATATATTGTGGGTGATATGGTGCATAATTTTCGATCTCCTTACTTATTTATTAACAGCCCTTAGTTCTTCATGTGTAAAAATATTCAATGCAGCTTCTGACCGTCACCACCTTCTTGTAGCCCAAAACAGATTCATTAATTTTGAAATAAGCTTAAATTTGGGTGGCTGCTCACTTTGCACACTGAGATGATGACAGACTGCAGGGAGAGGTAGCAACGGTGGAATCTGAATGAACAGTGTTCATAATACTCATCTTTTACTCTTCTTCTTCGTTGAAAGTTGGGGCTCATAGTCCATTCTGAAATGCAACTTTGTATACTGGTCTAGAGGATGCCTGGCTTCATTTTCTTTAAATAATATAGACGCAGGTGGAGTTTCTGTTGTTGAATAGATATATTTTCAGTCATTTCTCTCCACAATACTGATTACAATCAACCAACATGCTAACACACCATACATAACTTGTACTCCATCCTCGCACGTCAAACTCGTACTACAAACTGCCCAAGGACAAAGATTTACCTCAAACAACATGTAGTAAAGTAAATACTGTCATATATCGATCTATTTATGCAAAATCATCTTTGAAACATACATTTCAAAAATAAGGTACAAATAATTGTTTATCATTGCTTATCTTTTTAAGAAGTCCATAATTGTAATCCTAATTACATTAAGTGTTTATATGACGACATTTATACATTTTCGTGTCGCTACATGGTAGTGGGTTTCTGGATTTTGAGTCTTCAGCTTGGGAATCGGAGATTTCATATGATCCAAGATCAGTTAGTATATTTATCTCACAATAATCAGTTTTATTACAAGCTTCAACTACTCTTTTTTAAAAACAGAATTCAGTGGTTTATATATGTTTTTGCAGTCACTGCTTACTGATTGGAGGTCCACAAATGTTATATAATTGAGGAAATTTGATTTTTTTTCTGTCTCAGTTGCATGGATATACAATCTTTACTGTAGTGGTTATATGTTCCAGGCTGACACACAATTATAAAACCATACACCTTGTCATTAACCATAACTAGTTATACAATATGGTGCCATAAGGCACTAATAGTTTCTGTACAAAAAGTCAAATCTGTATGCAATAAATAATCTCATTGATAAGTTAGCCTAAGTGTTTCCAATGAACTGTAAACATATAGTCTAGCTTAGGTGTCTACTGTAATAGCAGACACATAGGCTAACAGTTTGACTTCCTGTACAGAAGTTACTCATGTCTTTGGGCGCCATATTGTACGACTAGTTACGATTAATAATAAAATGTATGGTTTGAGAATCGGCGTGTCAGTCCGAAACCGGCAACAGCAGCAGCAGCTGAGACCGAAACACAAAAAAAATTAAATTTCTTCACAGTTCAATTATCTTCAGCTTGCCTAAAACCTGCTTAAAATCTGTAACTGCTATATGCGTTTCCGAATTGCATCTCGACTTTATTGTATATTGTTTAAGGCCTACAGAAAGCCCTATCTTTCCAATGTTAAAGTAGCGCTTATAAATTACATGTTTTCTCAAAAAGTGATTGCTCTAGGAAGTTGACATTTTTACAGGTTATTTATTGGAGTATTGGCTGCAAACTAAAACAGGGATTTTTTAAAATATGAATTCAATTGTCAGAGATTATTTTTTTCTATTGTCATGAAAACTGACTACATCTTGTGGCATTTTTATTGATAAATTCAACAGTATACAGATTTTTTGAAAAAGGATGTGTTAAGTTACTAAGAAGGTACTGTGTAACACTTCCTAAAAGTCTGAAGCAAATTGGTTTGGTAGATACTGAGAAAACATGTAAATTAAATCAATGAATAAAAGTTTTGGGACTCAAACGACAAAGTTTGAATTATCTTTTTAGAGTGTTCCAGGTCCATAGAATGGATTATCTTCGTCTTCTGCAAACTTCTCCTGCAGCTTCCTCTTTGTCCTCGTCCTGTTTATTCTGGCTTGTATTTCTAGGCTACTTAGAGCCCTGTCAGAAGCCCAATGACATTCCTTGTCTAAAGCAAGCCACGTTTGTACCATGTTGAAACCCATCTTCAATCCCATATTTCGAAACACTCTGCACCTTACAACGTTGCCATCATTGAAAGTAGCAACAGTATCATACACACCAAATTGAAGTGTTTCTATTCCAACAAACACTGTCTTGGGAATTCTTGACCATAAAACACTATTTACATTGTCATTGGGGTTTTGAGTTTTTCCATGAACACACTTTTTCAACAGTTGATGTGCTGCTAAGTCTCTAAAATAGGTTTTATGGTCTTCATTACTGCATCAGGTAGACTGTGTTTATGAGTGTACACTTCACTTATTAGCAATCCCTTGGTACACTTACTCCAACTGTTTTCTCCTTTTGGACACAAGTAAGAATGGGGACTTTCATCGGTAGAAAAACTATGAAAAAAAAGCCCAAACAGCATTCTTCATTTCAGCAACATTGTGTGTGTTTTGCCTAATACCTATACCATAATAGTTCTATATTTCTTCAATTACACTGTCAGTTAACCTTCCCTTCCCAACCAACCCTTTACCATCATTGAGTTTTTGTACAAAGCTTTCGGTCACATTTCTGTATGTGTCCAGTACCACTCAAATTTCTTCGCTACAACATCTTCACCATAGGGCTTCAATTCTTGAATGTGGTAAAACATTGAAGAATCACCATCACCAAGGTAGTTCACATATGGCACCTGATCACACACAACAGAACCTTGAAATATATTTGCGACACCAGCCACTTCCATTCCTCCACTACCGTCACTATAGTTAGCTATGCAATTATTTTCATGTGTAACTTCATTCTTTTATGGATACCTACAATATTTATATGTTACTGCTACATACAGGACTTACCCTGTATACATACTGGTGGCCGATACTACACCATGAAGAGATGTATGCCAGGTACTATCGAATGCTGCAGTCAAGTTACCACTGTCTTCTACTATTGCTCCTTTGACAGCTTACACACATCTTCTACTTTAGATCCTATAAAACTATTATAGTTCATAAACTTTATTGGAGCATTTGGAAGATCCATCATGCCACAGAAAACTACACCTGCAGTAGCACCCTTACCAACTGTATGCAAGGCATAAACAAATCTAATGTTGTGTTCATAGATTTTGCTACTATTTTCTTCATGTGGAGTTATTGGAACACTGTTCCAAAGGTGGTCATGTATGAACACTTACTGCACTTCAGTTCCATTTCACTGGCAAGTCCTACGTGATTTTTTATTGAAAGTTCCAGACTGACTTCACTACACTGAATTCATCTTGCACACTTTCCAAAAATTCCATTGACAACTGACACCGAATATTTCATTCACATCGGATTTGCCCATAAGACATTCATTCATACTTTTTGCTAACTGAACCAAGCTGCCTTTGTGAAGCACTTTCTTTCTCACTTCCATTGCAATGGGCAGGTGTACTAGCAAGGTTAGGTACACACTTAGTTACCATCTTTATTGTTTATAGTAATAGCACCTACCTTTGGCTTTCCAACATTTCTCCTTTTCTTAAAAGCCTTCAGAGGATTTCTAGTCCTTTATGTTTACCAATGATTTTCCATCAATAAAACAGAGACTTCAATGAACAGAATTCACTACGGATATTTTCAGGATACAAAAGAGTAAATAAACATGAAATGCACAACAATCGAACGATCAATATGTATCAAACTGTCACAGGTTCCCCGCAATACTTTTTTTAACAGTGATTTTCTCTCACATCACTAAAATGTACATGACGAGCATGTAGATTCATGAGCACAACTGTGACACCAGTTTAAAAACGCCACATTGTGTCATATTTCAAAAACGTTTTAAAAATAGTTGTTGACTTCTGAACTGAATAATTTCTATACCAATCGAAAGGGGAAAGACTGTATATCTTCAAAATGCAAAAAATTAAAATTAATCATTTCATAATTTTTAACCTTTCTGGATCCCCTTAAAGGTAAAATGTTGCCCATAGCCAGAGACCAGCTTATTTTTCTTCTAGCATTAACTCTGCTGCTGTTTTTTATTTGATGTTTATTGCTCTTGCATCAATTTTATGGGCTGAATTTAGTAAACATCTCTCATTACTGTGACACACTTCTCGGGATTGAACAGCTGAGTCCTAAAGTCAAGGATATGAGCAGCACAACTCCAAGCCAGGTCAAACAAAGACTCACCTGTGAGAAGATTTTGACACTTAGTGACAGCAGTGACATCTCGTGTTTGTTTGCCTTATGCATGTGTTGCTTTGCTGGCCTATGAAGAGGCTCCTGCTCCAGCGTGCTGCTACAGTAGCCTGAAGAGACTTAGCGATGGCAGTGTCTCGCCTGGAGATGATGATCAGTTGGACTGTAGAAAGACAAGTGCTGTGTCTCCTCGACTTAACATCTAGCACCAATCTCAACACAGGTATTACAAGTTATTTTGTTGCAAAAGCCCACAAAGTCACATCTCTCATTACTTTCCTGATTTTTGTTTGGTAACAGTTCCCAATCGGAGCCATTTCCTGCAGCATTCCCATGTAAGCAGTGAGTGACTCAATACCAGCGACCCTGACATGCATTGCCAGCTACTGAAATACACTAAACCAGTTGACTAAAAGTTTGCTGTGATACAACCAATTGTCTCAACGTAGTGATACCCAGGAAAGCGACGCTGACATAAATATTAACACAATGTACACTTTAAAAATTGCTTTGTAATCGTTGTGTGTAATGGAATGGTAGTAACTGTTTTGGAACAAGTCTTGAAAAGAGTAAATATTGTCTATCTAATCATGATCCATATTAGATAAATTTTGTGTAAATAAACACAACTTTGATGTACTTTAATTATGTTCCTGTAGCTGGCACACCTAATTCTTTTATTTGTTATTGACTGCAAATGCCACACATAGGCGCATTGTTTACAACTGATAAAAAAACAAATATAAATTAGCTTCTCAAGCTGGACAACATAATAAGTCTTTCACAATATAAGTTAAGTTCTCATATAACAATCTCAGACGCATTTAAAAGGATTACTAACTAATAATACATTCATTTCATTAAATTTCAAGGCTATGGTACATATATTGGTAATTAATCTAGCGAACTAAAAGATTTGAAACAGAGTTCACTTAAAATCCGCCTTCTCACCAGATTCACACAATATCTGTCAACAAAATCCTTCAAACACACCATTATCTCAGATGTATCTGTGCACATTCAGTAGCTTTTTAGGAAATATGTTAACAATAAAAGCAGATTTTTAAATTTTATTTCAATCTTCCCATTTTTCTGGTACTGTAACATGTATTCCAATTTTTTTTGTATTTTTATACTGCCTAAATAGATGATCCCTCAAGAATGTAAGACAATGAAACAGAAATTTCTGTATGATCTATTAGTTTCCCTATAATCTGTAGAATGGTACATAATAAATAGATATAGTTATAAATTATTCTCATTATTTTATTTATTAAATTTAGAGTAACTCAATAATTGATTTAAATTATTTCAATTGTTTTATTCTGTCTCTATAAATCACTTATGCTAGAGATATTGTAGGCTTTTACTGACAGATTTCCATTGATAACCACACTGCAGTTTGTCCTTTTCTTAGCTTTTATCCTTTTAAGTACTACTTCTATGTTGTCAATACAAGAGCTGCACTTCTGCTTCTTCTTGTAATAGCTTCATAAATGTTCATCATGAACTCATTTATTACCATTGGCAAAGGATTTTAAAATAATTTCTTTCAAATAAACTTCTTCTATTCCATTAAAAGCAACCATTGATATCAATTTTGTTATCACTCTATCTACATAAAAATAAGAATAATAAATCTATCTAACAGACAACAACTTATGGAAAATGAAAAATGGAAAATCTCTAATCAATGATAATTTTATGGAGGAATGAGTGTACCACATTATTTTAGTAACACAGCAATAGGTAATTACAGATACCAGTATTTCGCTGTCTTTGAAGTTACATTTTGTGAATTTTATGATTTTACAAAAAATTATAAATTTAAAGTCATACGTATCAAGCTTTCAAATAAATTATTTGGTGTCAAGATACAACTGCATCATAGGTTTTTAAATTATGCTTCTACACATTTTTTTAATCTTTGATATAAATTAGTTGAGTTGTGAAACGAATTAGTACTTTCTGGTATTTTTTTAAATATTATTATACCTTACAACAATTGCATCTGTTGCATACTATGTTTTGTGGCGTCCAAAATGTAATTAAAATGAAAATATATATATAATTCATCATCATTTCAATGCCTTTAATGGATTCACTACACATTTTGACTTTTAAACCAACATCATCCGCTGGAATTCATCTTTTACATAGCTGTATTTAGTGACAAACATTGGCAATTTATTGCAGCAGGATGTAAGGGGGCCATTATGGTAGACCAAGATTTACTCTATAGAAATTGACTGAATTATCCATGGCATCTATAGATGTGACATAGCAAATAGTTTAACAATGTAAAAGCAATTTACAGCACAAACAGTATAATATATATGCCATATACTGACATAGAAAATCACATATTATTTCATTTTTCGATAAAGATATTAAGATTTTAAATAACTGATTCATGATAAACAGTAAATCATTTACGAAATATATCCTCATTTTCTATGATGTTATGACCAAGAACTAATGAACATTTTTACTTATATATTTAACAGTAGTAATGTTTGATAAAATTACTTTCCCTAGAAACAAATGTTTCTGTAATAGAATGATGACAATGAAATACAGAAAAAATGCAGACATTCCTTACATATGCACTGAAGCTGACTTCAAAACATTACAACATTTATGGCTAACATACAAAGAGTTAAGACAAACATAGTGAACGTGATCTTCATGTACAAAATATTTCATAGATTATTCAGGTATCTATTCAGAGTATTTGTGTATAGTGTACATGTGGTCTCTGGTTACTTGTCTGAGTGCAGTTGCATTTTATTTCTGTCCTAACCTCCATTTTTCTTTCTGTATGTTCTACACTGAAAATATCTGTACAACAGTATGGTTGCGCTTTGTGTGTCCTGTTTGGAAATAAATCTTTCTGTTCACTCAGAGTACTTGCTGTTGACAACAGTAATGCTCTCGTCACTCCACACCTTCTCACTTGTGTACAGTACTGCTGGGTTCTGTCTTGGACTGGTTTCTCCAGCAGTGTCTGTTGTAGATTAACAGTGACCCACACCAGTGTCAGTAGGTTACCGATGAAGAGTTTGTCAATATGCACCTCCAGTTTACCGAATGCAGTGGAATTGTGCCACAATGGCGCTATGTTGCTATGTTCCCACAGTGGCAGTAACATACCACAGTATACTTGCACCTGTGTGTGGCTTGTTCTTTAGTCAGTGTTTGGTGTGGCATGTTTTGCGTATTACAGGTTTTTCACTATTATGAAGGAATTTTTAGAGTAGAAGAGGTGATTGTGCTAACAATCTGAGTAAATCATAACACATCATTACATGCAACGAGCCACCAGAGACAACAGTGTTTTTATACCAAACTTCTCAAGAAATACTATCTGAACAATCTTTCAAATTTGATTGGTTGGAGTTCGAGTTAAAGTCATAAAACATAGTCACAATTCTCAGAGGCACAGAATTTCACGTTTATTGGGTATATCATAAATTGCATGCCTATAAGGTACTATGAGTTAAGATAAATATGTGCAAACACCAACATTTCTCAACATAAAATTTTTCTGGGTATGGTACCATGTCATATTGTATAAATCTACTGCTGGAGAAAGCCAATGTTTCAGCCATGGTTGCAGCGGCCTTCTTCTGGCTCTACTAGTGCGTTCTAGCTACGTAGTGTCCCTTATATTTAGTTATTACTGCTCATTGTGCATGCCATTACATCATAATTTTAAAAAGATAGTTCATTTCATTGGTCATTTACGGAAGAATAAGGGGGAACTTTATTTTAATAGCTTATTGTTGTGGAGGAAGAGCGTAACCTCTATTGCCTATTGGCTCTTGTATTATGTGCCATAATTTGTGGTTACTGGCGATTGAGAAGTTGCCTCCTTTTTACCAAGTGCTGGACGTCGGCCACACGACAGCAGCTACTCGCTGGTAGTGCTCGTGCCTCGTGTTGACAGTGCGGTCTGTTGGGCTCTGATTGCTGGCAGTCAAGATGGAGCAAGCCTGAATCCATCCTCTCTGTTCATGTTCTTAGGATGTTTAAGTATTTTGATGGCCTCTGTGATTTTGCGTTTTGTCATAACCAGCTGCTTGGCCAACACACAGGCCTCGTTTAATTTTATTTCTTTCCCACAATCTTGCTGAAGTTATGCCTCTGCAGATTTGTTGTATTGCCACTGCCGAATGTCTGTTGCTATTGGTCTGCCAGTCTCGCCGATTTATGCCTCTTCACATTCACATTCCATCTTGTACATTCCTGCAGTGTGTAATGCTTCCACCTTGTCCTTCGTGCATCCTAGCATGTCCTGGATCCTGCGAGAAGTATAGAAGACAGGCTTCACCCCAACCCCGAGAACGTGTTAGCGTATTCGGTCAGTAACATTTTTCGCAAAAGGTAAGTGCACTGCTGGTTGCAGTTTGTCTATTTCTTGCTTATTCATTTTATTCATCGACGAGGCTGTGTGGATCGATTTATAGCTGTATGGCATGCATAGTAAACAGTAATAACAGAATATAAGGGACACTGCTTATAATTTTTTTTCTTTGTAAATAAGACCAAACTCAATCTATCTATACCCAAACCAAAATTCTCATTTACTTAAAATTTTAAAAATGTAATAAATTTTTTATTTATAAATAAGATCCACCAAACCAGTTCTATGTATATCCGTGGACCAAATTCTCATTTATTTAAAAAATTTAAATCTACTACGTTTTTCTCTTTATAATAAGCTCTGTCAAACCTTGCCTATCTATATCGTTGATTGAAATTTAAACTAACAAGAATCAAAGACACATTTCAAACATACACATTTTAATTTTTAAAACCTAAATTTTTATATATAAATAAAAGCAAAACAAAATGAATTCCAAGGCTGAGCTATTTCAAAACTTCTATAATATTGTATAGTAAAAACGATATAAGTTATAATATTTAAAAAATTACTGTAAAGAAAATGGTTATTCAACTGTAACTAAATACGTTATTTGTTATTTTAATACGAAACAATCTAAGAAGAAAGAATTAATACATAAAGCTCTAAAAGATGGTCGATCATTTTTTGTAAAACAAAAAATTTAAACAGTTTCTCCAAACTTAATGTAGAGAAATTAGCACATCTTATTCTAAAGACTATTCACAATATTAATAACAACGAAAATGGTGATGAATTGAATAAAAAATCGTTAAATGATCTTCATAAAAAATGTAAAACGAAAAATTAAAAAAGTGATTCTACTGTTAATAATCAGATATAAATCGATCTTTTGAAAAGATCTGAGAACAATATTAATTATAAAGGTATTTATTTTCAAAAGCTTCTTGTAGATAAACATCAAGAAATTAAAGAAAAAACTTTTCAAAACATATACCAGGTTTCTGTTTTCTGTAAGATAACGATTTTTTAAATCACCTAACTGATTTTATAGAAATATTCTGCTTTTAATTCAGTAATAATAACTATGAATTTAATTATAATGATCATATCGTTAAACTACAAGAATTTTTTAATCAAATTAACAAATACATAATCACCAAATTAAATAATATTTTTAATACAAAGAAGAGTGATTAAAGCTAATATGAAATTTTATTGTAATTTGAAAAGACAAGATGAAATACAAAAATTCAATTTTAAAACAACTAATCAAGGTATATTAAGAAAAATTGATTTAGAAGTCTGTTATCTAAACTATTAACTGAAATGGAAGACATGCAGAGGGAAAAATTTGGTTGGTCTTTATTTTATACAAATAATTTAGAATTAATGTTAATAGACACAAACAAATTTCTGGTTCTTCTTATTTCCATTTACGAAAAGGAGTTAAAGATAAAAAAAAGCTTTAATTAATGTAAAAAACACATATCAAAAATGTTTTCTTTATTCAAAAAAATCAGCTTTATATCCAGCAAAAGATCTTGTAGAATGAGGTAATAATTATAAAAATATTAGATTAGAATTAGATGAAATTTTTGGAAAAGAGAAAATTAATTTTTCTGTTCAGTAAACAGATATTAAAAAATTTGAAAAGAGATCAACTATTTTAATTAATGTTTGTGCATATGAGAACTATGATGAAAAAGAAAGAGTTGTTGTACATCGTCTTTACCAAACAAAAAACGTGTTAATCTTCCTCTAATCAAAGGAAAAAATAATTCACATTATTGGTGGATAAAAATCTGTGTAGATTAATTCGTTCATAATCAGCTACAAAATGGTCATCAAATTTTTCTTCATGACAGATGTTTAAGATACTTTTAGTCACAAGAGAAATTGTTTATTGTATAAGAACTGAATATAATTATGAATATGTGAACATATTCTTTTCGTAAGTATTGTTTAATAAGAGAATCATAGCCATTTACTGGATCTTGTATGAGTGCTAGTGCCTTTAAAATCAATACATCCTGTAGTTGCTGTAAAAATGATACACTACTCCTTATGCAATTTTTCAACTAAACATTCCATTTTTGGATCAATTTTTGCTTCTAGTTCATTTTTTTTCTAAATTTATTTTACCATTAGTCATGTGACCTTTATGCTACTGCTCATTTATTAAAAAGGTCCATTTATAAAATTAAAAATGTAATTAAACTTATAGTTCATACATAATAGGCTTAAAAAATAGACACAAATGTCCACATATTATTTCACCGTATTTCTGTATAGTTTCAATATTATTATATAATCATTTTTCCTACATAATTGACTAGTTGCTTTGGTATATTGACCCCAAATGAATAAAAAAATTATATTTTCATTCTTATAATAACAACTCCAGTGAGTACCAACATGATCAGAAGTATATAAATTTACTATTCCATATTCTAAATTTTTTGATTTATCAAGTAACACAGGCCAATGCAAATTTTTTTAAAAACCTTTTTTACTTTGTTACCTGATCTTTATAGATTTTTATGAGCTGACAGAAAATCTAGCTTTAGTTTTTTTGCATCACCCTTAGTTTTCGAGCAATATGCTTTTTTATATAGTCCTATAGTATATGGTAAATGGGGAAATTAATGAAATGCTTTGTTACAATGTACACATAATTTGCATTTACACAAAAGCTACTTAAAACAGTGATATGTGTTAATAGAGGCTTCATTTGTCAGCTTTAATTGGTTTCTATTTTCTTTCTGTTTTTTCTTTGAAGCTTCTTGTGTTGTTTTTTCTACAATGAGTCGCTTGATGAAGTTCTCGGTGAAGTGACCAACAGTAGTCCCCAATCATGTTGGTGTTCCAGCACCCTTGGTAGCGTTTTTCCATCACTTCAATGTCCTGGTGGAAACGCTCTCCTCGCTCCTCACTAACATCTCCCATATTGTCTGGGAAGTAATCAGGGGCTGTTCAAAAAGTGAACTTTCAGGCTCATTAAACATGCTAAGGTTTTTAACTTCTTTAACATTGTAGCTATGATAGAAACACATTCTGCATTTTTTTTCATGTCCTAAGAACTTTTTAATGCCCAGATCACTAACCATTTAACTGTAAAATGTAAAGAAACGGTGGTTGATATGCCTTTTTAAGTATGATATTTGGATTTCCCGCCCTAAAAAAAATAAGAATAAGGTATTTTCAGCAAAAATGTTTTTCCATCATTGGCCTGTGTAATTCATCAGTAGTAAAAACACAATTCAAATATTTCATTTTTAATTGTTTAACTTATTATTCTGTGTCAAAATTAGATGAAGGATTATTAATTTTTATTTTTTTTATTTCTTACCTATTTAAACGTTTTCCTTTACTTTCCACTGCTACGTTGTGTCTTTCAGTTCTTCCAATTCTGTATTGCCTTTTTTCTTATTTATAACTGCGTTTACAATTACTGGAGATCCACCACCTAGTGAAGCAATAGTTGCTAGATGTTCAATGCAGCTAACAATAGTGGTAAAAGTCTTACCTTAGTGTTTTGTGTCTTTTTTTGTTCAATAATTATTTGATAATCTCTTTGAGAACATGAACACCTAATTTAATGATTAAATTTCAACCAACTTTCTTATCTCTTTTCTTTTTTGTGTAACAGTTAAAAATCGATCAGCACTATTTAATTTTTCATTATTTAAATTAACTTTAAATGATTTTGGTTTCATTTTTCCATTGGAAGTTCAGTACAATCAATAATAAAATTATTCAGTTATATTGATTAAAAATTAATAAGGAATTCTTTATAATCTCTATCTATATTCACCAACATTTAATACATGTCCTAACTTTTGATTTCCATATGTTATTTCTCTAACTGCAGATGAATCTATTTTGTCTCATAATGAAGCATCAGAAGCAAGCACTCTTGCTTTTGCAAGTAATTGAAGTTCTTTATAAGCTTCATGTCTTTTCTCTAAATCTTTAGTATCTCCGTAACCAATTTTTATGACTTTTGCAAGTTTCATCTAATGGAACAATTCCCTTATCACCTCTAGCTTATCTCTCATCTAGCTTTGTCCTGAATCACAAAATTGATAGCCTGGAAAATGGATTTCAAATAGTAATCTGTTAATTAAAGTACTGACTAATACTTTTCCATATTTTTTACTTCTCCAAAACGTGTGTGATATATTATTCAAAAATTCAATTAAATAAGGTGTTCACTAATAACAAAATCGATTAATTTCTTGATTAGTATTTGAATTATTTCTACCTATTCTTTATGATAATTTTTATTTCCAGCAAATTCTTCTCCATGGATTACTGCTAATCTATCACTTACTGACAAACATTATTCATCCACATATATTCAACAGGTTTTTGTAAATATTTTTTTACTAAACCTTCAGAAATTTTCAAATGAATCATCAAGATTATTTCTAAACAACTAAGAAAATATTATTCAATAATTGTTTTTGTCAAATAAGTGTGTTTAATTCTGATAATTGGTTTAATTTTAAAGCAAAAATTTGTAAATTTAGATAATCAAATTATGCATCTAAATTATCAGAATTATTTGTTGTTTAGTTAAAAGATTCAATAATGCATCTGTTCCTTCATATTTTTTCTCCAATTTTTAATTTATCACCATTGAATTCTACTGGTAGTTTACCAATATACTTAAATTGAAAATCAGTTGTTAATCAAGAAACAGAATCTTCACTATAATTGATAAAGTCTAATAGTCCTTCACCTATATTTATTTTTTAACTTCTTTTCCTTATCATTTCAATCTCTTTCATTAATCTCAGACAAATTATTTGTTTCTGATCCACTTAACATGTAATCAATTTTATTACTATCATGTCGTTTGTTTATGCAATATCACTACACTATTCTAAAATAAAGTGGTTTATAAGAAACCATTTATTTTCAACTTCTCTGTTTTCTTCAAATGCTTTCAAAACATAATCACCTAATCCTTCAATTCACTGTTTAACTTTATCAGTTGCATCAAATACTGGTTGATTTCCTTTTTTAAATTATACATATTCTGTTCTTTTTTTCATTTTAAACTTCCATTTAATAGTTCTTTTCATTTTCAATTAAATTTTTTTAACAACTTCTGGATCGTATTTTCCAAACATTTATTAAGGATTTTTATTTTAATTCAACATTTAGATTTAACAGTTTTATGTTCTTCATTTATGTTCAACATTTTTAAGTTCAATGTTTCTACGTTTAACTTTTTTGTCCTTAACGTTTTTATGTTCAACTTTTTTTATCTTAAACATACTTAATCTTTTCTCTATATTTAACATCATTAATGTTTCCTGTCATATCTTTTGTCAAAAAACCAAATTCATTTTTACTGCATTTACTACATATGTATGGAAAATCATAAAATTTCTATTGGCTTATGTATTGAAAATATTTCCGAAATTTACATTATCTCTAATTGTTTTGGTAATTTTGAATAATCTGAGCTAAGTAAAAACAATGTATTCATTTCTGTCTGCCTCTAGTAAAGTACTCTCTAACTATATCTTGATTTTTAAAAATGAAGTCATCAAAAATTACAACTGACTTATGTTCACATTCTTCTCATGGAATAATTTAGTCATTATTCTCAATAAAAATAGCAATTTTCCGTTAATTATGTCTTCATCTTTTTCACATCTTTATCTAAATTCTTGATATTTTGGTTGATCTAAACTTTTGAATAAACATACAAATGACAAATTTTTTCCAGTTCAACCATCCTGGAACTAGAATAGAATTATGAACCATTAATATTGTTTTCCCACAACTACTTGCTCCTACTACAGAACATTGAATAGAATTTGGTAAAAGCTTACCATGTTTACTTTTAGATTTCTTCTCCAGAATTCTAATTTTCGGTTTCCAATCACCATTTTTTAAGATAAATTTTTTTAATTTAAATGAGTAGGTTATTCCAATTGAGTGATCTTCATCTGTTCTTAAAAAAAGATGAAGTATTGCAATAAGAGAAACTTTCACTAGTTGACCTTTATTCAACATTTTACTCCAAATAATAATACATCAAAAAATAATAAATTGTATACTAACAAATATATGATAGAAATTCCTGTTGGTCAGTATAGTTTGAATAATTGAGGAAAATTTATTCAGTCGAAAAAAGCTATTATAGGCATTAAAGAAGATACAATTTTAAATAGAGTTCTTTTTGAAAGTGATGTTTCATTATTTATGGAGTAGATAGATTGGTCAAGTTTGTGATTTAATAGTCACATTACTGATACTAAAGAAAAACAATTGATAAAAAAGCTCATAAAGTTACTTCATTTGAATTAATAAATATAATTTTTATATAGCTGGTTGAATGTTTATTAAATATAATGATAGTTTTCAACAGAAACTTCTTCATTTAAATCAAATGTTGAATTTGGAGGACCAACAATTTATGAACCAAATTATTCTATGACTATTCCAATTTATGATTCTACTCAGAATTTAGAAATAACTATAACTGATGAGAATGATAATTTAATTGGTGCTTGTGTGATTGTATTTTTAAAAATGAATTAATAATTTTTTCTTTAAAAAAAGATAAAATAATAACAAAAAAGATCCACACTCTCTTTTTATGTCCACAACAACTTCTCTATTATATATAAATAAAAAATATAGAAACCTGTACCTCAATAAATGAATTATATTATATTCTTTCTATTTACTCTTTCTTTTCACTAATAATAAATAAAGATTAAATAATATAATGAATATATTTAATATAGAAATGTAATTTAATGCAATGTGTTACTAATATAAAATGAACTTTACATTACATTTACTTAAATATTAAATAGTTGAATAAGTTAATTGATAATAAATTAGTTAATTATTAAAATAAGAGTTTTTATTATATAATAGTTGATATTATACACATATAATTATAATAATATTAATATTTATTTACATATTATTATATAACATAATATACAATAATTCATTTTTAGCTAAAACCATGAGTAGCTGTAATTCTTGGTAAATATATGTATAAAAGTAATAATTGAAGATTAATAAATAAACTTATAGGTATATATATTTAATTATGTGTAATAAATTAATATAAATTTTATATATATATATATATATATATATATATATATATATATATATAAAGAGTTACCATGATAGGGTAAATTAAGTAAATAAAATTACTTCATTAAATAAATAATGTAAGAATGAATTAAACTACCTTCTTAGTATAACTCAATAATGCATATCCTACACCTTAATGTAGAAAGGTAAGCTAATCTAGTTAATGGGTTCTTACTCCATTTATAGAGGTGTCAGTCCTCTCCTTTTTAATGACCAACAACCTTACAAAACCTCTCTTCCTATCAATGTTAATGATAGGAATGATCCTGTCCATTTCAGCAAATTCCTGATTCAGGGTTTGAATAGGTCTTGAGATCAACTTAGTTTCATTTAACACAACTCTAACAAGAAATAAAAACATAATGATAAATGAATAATCAATTAAATATTTTATTCTCCAAGCAATTGCATAGACATTACTATTATTTTCAATTCTGCTGATTCAGTTGAAGTACCCAGTAACATGGGAAAGAGAATTTATTCGTTCAGTAATAATCAGATCAAGTTTACTATTAAAGATTGGGCTGCACCTTCCAGAAGTCTTAGATGCTTCAAACTAAAATAATTGCTTAACATTAATAACATGACAAAAATTGCCCCAGTTCTATCATACTGTATTCAACTAAGAACGTTTATTTGAACCATTATCATTTTAAGAATTATTATTGGGGCAATAGGAGTTTTAAATCAAACATCTTTATCACAACTTCTTGCATATTCCTCAATTACACATTTAGGGTGAATAATTTGATCTTCATCTGTTAGAGAACACATTTGAGAACTATACTTTATTATTTATTCCTAACTAAGACTAATTATAGTTTTATTATTTAAGCAAATAAATTCGTTATTTATAAACCAAATTTATTCATCCAGAAACATAAATGCTGAAATGAAATTCATAAAATTTCTGTCACCACTATCTCTAAGTGGTTTACCACCATTCCTTGGATTCCTGCCAAAATGAGTTGTTATACACTCACTAATAGAAAACAACATAACAACCATTATAACAATTATAGTTGTACTCGCCACGTGAGATTAGCTGAGCGGACTAAGGAGCTGTTGTCATGGACTGTGCGGCTGGTTCCGGCAGAGGTTCGAGTTCTGCCTTGGGCATGGGTGTGTGTGTTTGTCCTTAGGATAATTTAGGTTAAGTAGAGTGTAGGCTTAGGGACTGATGACCTTAGTAGTTAAGTCCATATGATTTCACACACATTTGAACATTTTTTGAACATCAGACGACTGAAAGTAACTAATGGTGTCTTAAACCAAATAATAGTAAATTAACGACTACTTCTGATGGGGTACTTAAAATCCAAATCCCTTAAATATCCCCTCTCATATGATTCTCTCTATTCATTATATTTTCAGCATCTTTAATTCTATTCAAACAAATAAACTTTTTCTCATTTAAACCTAATCTTATTAAAAGAGCAGAAAAAAGAAGAATTGAGATAAAAAATCTAAATTGAAAATGATAACAAACTTATTTTCAACATTTGATCCATCAACTAATATCTTCAACTTATCATTAAATTGAACTAGAATATTCCTAGGATTATTATTAATCCCCTCACTATTTTGAATTACACCATCATGAATTAACGTTATCTGGAATAAATGAAACATAAACCTACACAACGAATTTGAAACATTATTAGGACCAAAATCATTTAATGGAACAACATTCATCTTTATCCCAATTTTCATTATAATATTATTCAACAATTGCATAGGGCTATTCCCTTAACAGTTGCAATCGCTCTACCCATATGATTAAGATTTATATTATTTGCATAAATCAATCATACTAATCACATATTTACACATCTTGTACCCCAACGAACACCACCTGCACTAATGTCATTTATATTATTAATTGAAACAATTGGAAATGTTATCTGGCTGTGTACATTAGCAATACAACTAGCAGCAAATACAATCGCTATTATTAACCTCATTAGGAGATACAGGACCATCTATAGCAGTAGATGTAATCTCATTATTAATTATTGCTCAAATACTCCTAATAAGCTTATTTTTTCTGATTTTTACGAATTCTATATTCTAGATAAGTATACTAAACTTATTTTAACAACTCACTCAAACCACACATTCAACATAGTTGATTATAGACCTTGAACATTAACAGGAGTAATTGGAGCAATAGTCATAGTATCTGGATTAGCAAAATGATTTCACTTATTTAACATTAACCTACTCATAACTGGATTTGGAATTACCTTATTAACTATAATTCAATGATGACAAGATGTAGTACAGGAAGGAACATATCAATGATTACACACAGGATGTGTATCAATTGGATTACGATGAGGAATAATTCTATTTCTTGCATCAGAAGTCCTATTCTTTGTATCATTCTTCTGACACTTCTTTAGCAGAAGACTAGCACCAAAAATTGAACTAGGGGTATTATGGCCTCTAATAGGAATTCAATTTTTTAATCCTATACAAATTCCATTACTTAATACAGCTATTCTTTTAGCCTCAGGAGTATCTGCAACATGAGCAACCCACAGTCTTATAGAATCTAATCACACTCAAACACTACAAGACCTATTCTTCACAGTACTATTAGGACTATATTTCACAATACTTCAAGCATATGATTATTGAGAATCACCTTTCACTATCGCAGACACAGTATATGGATCAACATTCCTTGTTGCAACAGGCTTCCATGAACTCCATGTAATTATTGTAACAATCTTCTTAACAACATACCTACTTGAACACTCAATAAACCAGTTCTCACCAAGACACCATTTTGGATTTGAAGCAGCAGCATGACATTGACACTTCATAGATGTAGTATGATTATTCCTATATATCTCAATTTGTTGAGGAGGTCGAAAATTGTTTTTCTAGACTAAATAGTACATTTGACTTCCAATCAGAAATGTTGATATAAATCAAGATAAACAATCCTAGTCCTATCTACAAGAGTTTTCATTAGATTTATTATCCCAATAATCGTTATAATCCTCGCAACAGCACTATCAAAAAAAAACAAATTTATGACCGTGAAAAAAGATCACCATTTGAATGTGGGTTCGATCCAAAAAGATCAGCATGTATACCATTCTCCCTCTGATTGTTCATAATTGCTGTAATCTTCCTAATCTTTGATGTGGAAATTGCTCTAATTCTACCAATCGTAATTATTTTAAAAACATGAGACATCAATCTGAACAGCATCAACAACATTCTTCATTCTAGTCCTATTATGGGGGCTATATCATGAATGAAATCAAGGAGCTCTACAAGAGCTATATATATATATATATATATATATATATATATATATATATATATATATATATATATATATATATATATATATATATATATATATAATCAAGCAACCTTAAATGGAATAAGAAGCGAAATATTGCAGTCAGTTTCGACCTGAAAGGTTGGTGAATAAAATACCCTTAATCTTATTAATTAATTAATTGAAGCCAAAAAGAGGCATATTACTGTTATCAATTATACTCATTTCCAACTAATGAGAAAAAATAATTTAAATCTTCCTAACAAGGAAACAGCAATTATATTAATATTTGTGATGGTTGGACTCATCCAAATTGTTCACAGTTTTATATCACATTCAATGATATTCACACAGTTGGAACAAATTTTGCAGCATATGATGGTAAATCGAATATTAACTAATTCATAATTATGTATTAAAATTTTTTGATGTTATACCAATTAAAAAAGGAAACGATATTATGTCTAGAATAGAGCATCCATTTATTTATTTATCAACTCTTATTCACTTAACTTCATCTCTATCATATGAGTTGCCTATGGAAGGACATATTCTTAAAATGGTAAAATTAGAAACAAGCAAAATCAAGTACTTCATCCATTAGAATTACTTGGTGAGTTTATTAATGACTTTAAAGAAAAAATTTGGAGGGAGAGAGAACAGCAATTTTTACTTGGAGGTTAAGAGAATATCAAGTATATTCTATTCTTTGATGGTCTCCTAGTATGATAATAGTATGCTTTCAAAAGAGGGTGATATTGTTGTAAAATGTATGGAAATTCATGTTCCTGTTGTTAAAAATGATCCAAAATATTCACTTGAACTAGAATAAGAAAAACTGAGAAATCCAAAAATTCCAATTTCTTTCTTTGAACAACAAACAGTTGAATTTGCTGGATTGAATGGAAAAAGAAATTTTAAATAGGTTTTACTAATTGTTATAATTCTTCTGAATTTGATGTGTCATTATTTTCCAAGCCAATCGGTAAAATAATTAGTTAAATGATTCTTCTTCATTGTATCATGTTAAATTACAAAATATTCTTGTAAAAATGGAAGAAATGAAGCTTTTCCTCAAGAATTATGCAATCTTGACCAACTGAATAACTTTTGAAAAGCTTAGGATGGTCTTAGAGTTTTTAATAGAGTAACACAATTAAGTAAAGATATAAATGTGAGTCCATTCCATTTTTTTCAAAATTATCCTATCTATGTTGTATATATGACTAGAAGAATTAATGTTTTAACTACTCAAAATACAACAGTAAAGTTAATTGCATTTTTAATGAAAATACACCCAATGATACAGTTGCAAGCATAATTATGTATGGTAAAAAGAATTTAACTGAAGATTCACAACACATAATTTTATCTGAAAATTTTAAAAACATATATGAATAAAAAATTAGAAAGAGTTATAGAAGTTCTACTTCATATTTATATTTTCTTCTGAAATATTTTCGAAAAAGTAGAGAAGATATAATCTGAAAAAAATTCAGTTTTTCAAAAATTAAAACTTTTCATAAACATTTTAATTTTTTAAACATTACTTTTTCTATATAAATAAAAGCATAACGAAATGAGCAAATTTATAGTACTGAAAATCTGGAAAGTGACCTTAACAGTTATAGTAATGGTTGTGCAAGAGATTTCACTAAATTATCAGAGTTGAAAAAGGTAAACCATACAATATTTCAATAGTTGAAATTTTATCAGTTTAATATGGGGAAAAAGTTTTGTTGCTTTTAGGTGATAAATATAAAATTACTCTTCCAGACAGTTATACTGAAGTCTTTTCATATGCCAAGGATTGCATTTTATTAATGGACACAAAAACAAAATAAAGATAAATCTGTTCATATTATTGAATTTGAATAAATTTTAGAATTTTTATAATTTTAAAATTTAGTTTTTGTAATATTAAATATTAAATGAATAATTTATTTTTTGTTTAAATTTCGTTTGGAGGTACAGATAAATTTTTGATCAGGGGATGCAGCAAAATTAAAATCTTGGTTTAAATCATTGAATTTTAAAAAAATATGCTCTTTGGTGCAGAATCGGCACACATATACTATTGATGAGAAATGTGTCAACCAGATACCTCCTGCAGAAACCTAGTTTTTGTATGCATAGCGATTTTTCTTGAGTACTTTATGTCCAAGGTATTTAGAAATATTACAGGTGCAATATGTGATGCAGGTCACGAGGTGCGGGTAACAGTGTCGGCACAGACAGTGTGGGGTGCACTGCATGGCCTCACATCACTGCGGCAACTGGTGGGCTGCTGCAGTGAGGGTGGCGCAGCTCTGCTAGTGGCCGAGGCGAGGATAGCGGACGGCCCAGTGTACACCCACCGTGGTCTTCTCCTGGACACGGCGCGCAACTTCCTGCCAGTGGAGACCATGATGGCTACGATGGATGCAATGGCTGCCTCCAAGCTGAATGTGCTGCACTGGCATGCCACTGACTCACAGAGCTTCCCCCTCCTGCTGCCCAGGGTCCCACAGCTCGCCAGGTCAGTCGTGCAGGAGGATCATTCGTAAACACTGTGCCGTTTCACCCACACATGGAGCTCAGTGCCACGACCTACTGTGAGGTGTATGGTTAATGGACTATAGTATCAAGGGAGCCAGAGGCTGTAAAATGAAAACCACTGAAAGGGTTTGAATGTCTATGGAAGAAGGTAAGAGCACTGAGATGAAAAACTTGCCACTCGAGACACACGAGTGCACACACACCCACATATGTGATGACAGAGTGAATACATCTGTGCATCAACTTTCCATTCCACTGAGTCACGCTGAAAACAGAAAAATGGAGGTGGTTTGAGAAGAAGAGCAAAGAGATGTTGCGCATTTCCTGACAGCGGAAGGAGTGTGGTGGTGAGAAATTCATTGAAGGACAGCAGAAGTGGACAGAGGGCACTGCATGTCCATTCTGAGGGTCACACCATGGCACAAGTGACATAAAGAAAGACAGATGTCTTTGGCGGATGATGTACGATCTGGAACGCCACACTACACTACCAACAAAGTTGTCCAGCTAGTTAATGCCCTCATCATTGAAGCTATTACTGCAAAGATCGTATTGAGCATTGGAATTGCAATGGACGTGCCGTGTTTTCCATACACTTGTGCCACTCTTTGATGAATTTTCTTTGCCCGCACACCTTCTGCTGTAAGGAAAGACACTACATCCCTTTGCTTGAAACAAGCTCTTTGTGAAATAAAGATGTATAACAAAAAAGTACATCATCATATTACTGGTATTCTAAACTTATTAATCGACCATATAAGCTAAAGAAGGTACCTTTTAAAATGGTAGTGTTTACAATAAAACATTCAGTTGAGTTTGTTCCTAGCTTTCTTCTTCCAGAACAAATACGATAACTTCTTTGGTAACCCAATTCTACATCTGAAGCTTGTTTGTTAAACGGAATATACAATTAGTTTCTTGTAATTGGTGCTTATTAGATGGTTTCTTTTACAAATTTCTTTACTGTACCATTGTCATGCCACAAACAGTCAGCTGCCAGTAGGGTGCGAAGCACAGTAAAAGGAAAGACCCCTGTGCATATGCTCAACATGAGTACACTAATCCTAGTGGCAAACATCATCCATGTCATTGCTAATACAATCAGCACTTGAATGTTGGCAGCTGAGACAGCAGTGTCGGCACCTGATAATATGTCTGCATGGTACGGCGACTTATCCTGGACAGGCAAAAATATTTATGTCACAATTTAATAAATATTGGATTGCTACTCTGGATGGTTGCTAATGGGAACTGTAGGTCACTGGAAAGGTCAAAAGATACATAATTAGGCTTCTTCTTTGTTAAATGCATTTTTTCCATTTCTTAATTCATGCACAACTCATGATATAGAGTAGAAGAAGAATGAGTAACTTTAAGAGATGAAATAGTGAAAGTAGCAGAGGAACAAGTATGTAAAAAAACCAGAGCTGGTATAAATCCTTGTGTAACACAAGAGACATTGAGTTTAATTGATGAAAAGAGAAAATATAAAAATTGAGTAAATGAAGCAGGTGGAAAGTAATACAAACGTTTCAAAAATTGGATCCACAGAAAGTGCAAAATGGATAAGCAGGAATGGCTAGAGGACAAATGTAAGGATGCAGAGGCATATATCACTAGAGTTAAGACATGTGCCGCCTACAGGCAAATTAAAGAGACCGTTGGAGAAAAGAGAACCACCTGTATGAATATTAAGAAGCTCAGATGGTCAACCCCCCAGTTCTAAGCAAATAAGGGAAAGCAGAATAGTGGAAGGAGTACACAGAGGGTCTGTACAAGAGAGATGTATTTGAGGAGGATATTATGAAAATGGAAGAGGATGTAGATGAAGATGAAATGGGAAATGTGATACTGTGTGAGAACTTGACAGAGTACTGAAAGACCTGAGTTGAAACAAGACCCCCAGGAATAGAAACCATTCCATTGGAACTATGGATAGTCTTGGGAGAGCTAGCAATGACAAAACTCTTCCATTTGGTGAGCAAGATCTATGAGATAGGCGAAATACCCTCAGGCTTCAAGAAGAGTGCAATAATTGCAGTTTCAAAGAAAGCAGGTGTAGACTGGTGTGAAAATTACCGAACTATCAGTTTAATAAGTCACAGCTGCAAAATACTAACGTGAATTCTTTAGAGAAGAATTGAAAAACTGGTGGAAGCCGAACTCAGGGGAGATAAGTTTGTATTCCATAGAAATGTTGGGACACGCGAAGCAATACTGGCCCTACAACTTATCCAGATAGATTAAGGAAAGGCAAAGCTACGTTTCTAGCATTTGTAGACTTAGAAAAAGCTTTTGACGATATCGACTGGAATACTCTTTCAAATTCTAATGATGGCAGTGGAGTAAAAGGCTGTTTACAATTTGTATAGAAACCAGATGGCAGTTGTAAGAGTCAATTGGCATGAAAGGGAAGCAGCGGTTGAGAAGGGAGTGAGACAGTGTTGTAGCCTATCCCCTGTATTATTCAATCTGTGCACTGAACAAGTACCTGAGGAAACCAAACAAAAATTTGGAGTAGATATTAAAATCAATGGAGAAGAAATAAGCACTTCGAGGTTTGCTGAAGACATTGTAATTCTATCAGAGACAGCAAAGGATCTGGAAGAGGAGTGGACAGAATGAACAGTGTCCTGAAAGAAGGATATAAGTTGAACATCAACAAAACCAGAACAATATAATCGAATGTAGTAGAATTAAATCAGGTGATGCTGATAGAATTAGATTAGGAAATGAAACACTTAAAGAAGTAGATGTATTTTGCTATTTGGGGAGTAAGATAATTGATTATGGTCGTAATAGAGGGGATATAAACTGCAGAATGGCTCTTCTGAAGAAGAGAAATATGCTAGCATCGAGTATAGATTTAAATGCTAGAAAGTTTTTTCTCAGAGTTTTTATTTGGATTGTAGCCATGTATGGAAGCGAAATAGGGCAATAAATAGTTTAGACAAGAAGAGAATAGAAGCTTTCGAAATGTGGTGCTACAGAAGAATGATGAAGATGATAGGTGTAGTCACGTAACTAACGAGGAGGTACTGGACAGAAGTGGGGAGAAAAGGAATTTGTGGCACAACTTGACTAGAAGAAGAGATCAGTTAATAGGACACATTCCGAGACGTCAAGGGATCACCAATTTAGTATTGGAAGGAAGTGTGGAGGGTAAAAATCGTAGAGGGAGACTAAGAGATGAATACACTGAGAAGATACAGAAGGATGTAGGGTGCAGTAGTTAATCAGAGACGAAGAAGCTTGCACAGGATACAGTAGCATGGAGAGCTGCATCAAACCAGTCTCTGGACTGAAGACCACAACAACACAACTCACATATGCATTCACTTATCATATATACATATATATATAGCCAAACCTATTAAAAGTTTATTTTTATTTCCAAATAATTCTTCAATAAAATCCAGTTTTTGGTTGAAGAAATTTTATTTGAACCTGCCTATACAGAAAAAGTCATGAATTGCAGTTAAAAACTGGTTTCAATACAAAATATGAATAAAAACACAATGCACCACATATCAACCTCAGATACAAAGCTCTCGAGGTGATTATGCAACAAAGATGCACAGCACTAGAGACATTTCAACATTACTGGTCTTCTGGGAGCAGTGCACCCAAGCTATATGTGAGCGATATTATGTTTACCACAAGGATTTGCGCCGAGCCTACCCTTGTTTGCAATCTGCATAAATGATTTTCCAATCTATCTTAAAAGGTAGTGCAAAAGTTGATAACTGTACATCTTTCAGAGGCCTTTTAAAGGATCTTTGGATTCTTAGACTCAATTCCCAATACATTTAGGCCCAATCCTTAATGGTTTTCGTTGCTGATAATATCTATTAGTTTCAGCTGATTCACGATTTACAGTCAGAATATAAGATACAAAAATAATTTACATGTAGACTTTGTCACCTTGTCTAAAATTTAGAATGAAGTTGTATGCTCTGTTGGGAAGATATTCAACAAGCTCCCATTCAACATAAAGCAATAAATTTGGAATCCCAACCAGTTCAAAAGAAAGTTAGAAACAAACCTCATTAGTCATTCTTTCTACAAATTATATGAATACATGTATTCAGGGACTGAAAATTTCTCTCATCTACTCGACAAATAACAGTGTTTGTTGTGAAAGTGCATGGCAGCTAGGAATGAACAGTGAGCAATAGTATTTACAAACAAAGTTTTCTTGAAAACTACCATTGTAATCAAATGAATGTTGAGCTATTGATAGGATACGAATAGTTGCTGCATCTTGTGAGAAGGTGGCAACTCTTTTTTCAAGTTACCAACTTTCTTTCTAATGTACTGAATTACGTTTAGAGGAATAACCATGAATAGAAGTAAGCACTATAGTGGTATTTTATTGTTAATGTAGTACAAACATTATATTTCTATGATTTTCTTGGCTTTTGTTGATGTATACCTTGACTCATTCAAATTCCTGAAGTTTCTCCTTTTTGAAATGATGTACAGAAAATGATGAGTAATTGAATGAGTGAATGAAAAAACTGCCCCAGATAATGGAGAAAAACCACTGAAATGCACTGTAAATAAAAACTTCAAGTTTAGTGACTGGTTATGTTCTGTTTCTATTTGTATTTCAAACAGACGACTATTAAACTGTCTACAAAACATATATATCTGTAAACATTGCAATTCAGGGTGTCCATTAAAGAATGTCCCAGTTATAAATTTTATTGGTATTAACCTTGAGCATTGTAGAGCCTTAGTTCAAGGTCACAATGAAAGAGTAACTCAAACAGTTTTAGGTAAATGCATGCGCGACTGCAGCTTTGTCATCTTCCCACTTGCAGTACCACATAACCAAATGGCGATTCCTGAGGGCAAAGTATTTTGTGTATTGCCTTTTGCTGAGAGTGAATCTGTCATTTCAGCTCAACGCGCTTTTCGATTACAGTTTAATTGTGATCCTCTATTTGGCAAAAACATTCGCCGAAGGAATGGCCAATTCGAAACGGCGGGATGTACATGTTAAGTGAAAAGCACGGTATGACCAAAAGTGGCTGAAGAGGATGCTGACTAAGTCAGGGCATTTTGTCTTCATAGTCATAAGAAGTCTCTCTGGAAAGCAGTTCCTGAACTTCAGGTGCCAAAGACGACAGTGCAGAAGGTTTTAAGTAAACATTTACACATGTGTCTTGGTTACAGTTAGTACGTGCTTTAAATCCAGATGACTATGGTGTATACGATAACTTTTCAAGGGAAGCTTTACAGTGGGGAACTGACTTCCTTGATTGTGTGTTGTTCAGTGAAGAAGCATTGGGAAGGTCAGTACCCATAATGTTCGCATCTGAGAATCAGAACATCCTCATGAAATTGTGCAACATAAAAGAGGTTCCAAAAAGTTAAAAATTTTCCTCACTGTGTCCTGAAGTCAAGGGCCAATTATCATTATTATTATTATTATTATTATTATTATTATTACTATTTTCGCTGAAGCTACCACAACAAGGGTGACTTACCTGGATATGTTGCAAGAATGGCTCTTTCCCAAGTCACAAGGTCAACCTGAAAACTTTATTTGGCAACAAGATGGAGCCTCTCACTGTAGGCAGCTCTTTGTATGATTAATGAATGTAAGTAAAATGAATGGAAAGACAGCTGTAATTACTGATTTCTTTGCCACAACAGGATTCACTGAATTAGGGCAGCGTCCTCAAGTGAACTACATTAGAAGGAAAGAATCCCATGTAACACATATGCTCGAAATACAATAATAATTTTTTTTAAATAATTTTAAAATTTTAAATTTTTTCAATAAATTTTTAATAAAATTGTTTTACTGTTGTATAGATACCATTTAATGTATTTAAACGATTAGAAAAAATCAGAATTAAGATGTACTTACAACAGTGTCACATTAGTGCATGAGGATGCATCCCAAAGTCCATAGTGAAATCCCTGAAGAAGGGAAGTCATCAAAATAGATAAAACAGGATGTTGGTGCAATAGTGTGGAGGCACACTATGAGAAAAAAAAAAGTATGTAAGCACATGAGTGAGACCAAAAGACATAAATCAGGAAATATTAAAATTATTCACTCATCCACACACCATTATGAATAAATGTTAAGACAATGAAGTTGATTAAGCAAGAAACGGATAAGCACGACCATACAGAATTTGTGAAATGGAGGACACAATTTTAAAATGACAACATACTGACACAGTTATTGTCACATTAAAAATTTTTGTCAGGCTGACTATCTCAAATGAAAGGACACCTAACCATGGCAGAAAATTAAGATAATGATATAACAAAGGACTAAGATAAGTTGAAGAAAGATATAACAGGAATCTATGCACACCGTTTAATGGTAGCAAAGGTGCAACTCGGAAGGCAGTCAGGTGTGTATTAAAATGGAGAAATGACGTACCATGGGAGGTGCTAGCGATCGATGGCAAGACCATGACATAACGTAAATGCAGAGAGATTTTTGAATATGTAGATTGGTAAGTACTCTAACAGTGAAAGAATGTATCCAAAGATAGAATAATACAAAAGTAAAAGATAAAAATCATATGAATTGCTCATTCAAGGAAAGGTAAATATAATGATGAAAAGGTAATGCATGTAAAAATGAGTAGAATCGCAAAGTAGATGAAATGAAAATCCAGTTTGTAGAGATATGAACTGCTGTTCTAATACAGCATAACCATTCGTGATAAAGAAATTATAAATTACACTGTTTTGTGATTCATTTTACTTCTGTTTGTTATGAAGTTTATAGGCTGTGTGTAGCACCAACGTATTATATCTTTGTACGAGAGAGGTTGAAAGTCAAAGGCCCAGACTGTTACATTGGCTGTAATGGTCAGTAAAGTAGGTCCCTTTTCCGCTTGCCTCAACGTTGGTCTGACTTCAAGCGATGCGATTTTTTCCTTTTGGGGGTCCATAAAAGATCGTGTATATGTGTCACCACTATCTAATGATTTGCCGGAGTTGAGGCACAGAATTGAACAGGCTATTTCTTCCCTTTTCCTCCACACATGTCAACCAAAGTGACGGAAGTATTGGATTTTAGGTTGCATGTTCTGCCATGTAACTGAAGGTGCACATGTTGCACAATTGTAAGAAAAATATGGTGAGTTTGCCTCCAGCTTGATGTTTAGGGTGTTCCATTTATCTTATGACCGCCTGTGAGGCGCAGTAGATGTCCAGCGATCAGATGCCGTGTCGCCCATCTACTGCTGCAGTGTGACATGGCTACATTTAAAATACAAACAAATAAATTCTGTACTCACCTATGTCATGCAAAGAGATGCTGGAACTGCCCGCCATTACATTCAACGGATTTGTGACATCTACTCAAGAAATTGTTAATCACATGATCTAATTCTCTCTCAAATATTGAATTATTTTATTCACCGGTTCCTCTATCGTTTGGGGATTTGTTGTGTGCACTTTGTCCTTCAGTGCACCCTACAAATAAAAAATAGCACACAGTTAAATCAGGACTTCTAGCAGGCCAGATATTGTTACTAATCACTCTTTCATCGAACAGCGTGCCAAGAAACATTGGTCTTATGATCCCTTGCCGAATCCTGTTGAAAAATGCGAGCTTCGTCCTCTTTCACTAAGTTCATAAAAAACAGTCGCAAAATTTTTTGCACCTGTAAGTACATCATTAAAAAAATTATTCACATTATTCTGTCACCACTAACTGCACACCACACCCCTATTTTCTGATCATGAAGGGAATCATCATGAAGCACAGCAGGTCCATCTGCGCTCCAATGTCGATAGTTTTGCGAATTGATACACCTGTTTAAATGGAGCCACGTCACATCTGAAAACAGACTGACATAAGGAGCCATCTTGCCATCATGCAATTGTTTTAAAACCCATTCGCAAAACTTAACCCTGTGCACAGGATAATCAGGGCGAAGTTCTTTTATTACTGATACTATATAGGGCCTTAGCCCTAGCAGCTTAGCACTTCTTTGCGTTGCTGCGAAAAATGTCCAAGAGACTTTTTAAGGGAATTTTGCAGGCGGTATGCAGTGTCATCGAGACGAGCTTCTGTGAGCACTGTACGTCGCCGTTACACGAAATTTATTCACTAATTGGTGAACTGCATCACGACTCGGAACTGGACCACCTGGAAACTTCTGTTCAAAAATCTCCTAACAGTACGGGTTGTCTGGGGGAGGAGACCAACCAGTGAGGTCATCGGTCTCATTGGATAAGTGGGGAAGGAAGTCGGCGGTGCCCTTTCAAAGGAACCATCTCGGCGTTTGCCTGGAGCGATTTAGGGGAATAATGGAAAACCTAAATCAAGATGCCCAGACACGGGATTGAACCGTCGTCCTCCCGAATATGAGTCCAGTGATCCGAACAGTATGGCCCAACTCTGTACACACATACGAATCGTAAATAAGTACTCGTTGTAGAACATAATAATTCGCTCTTGCCATTGTTGCATTTGCAAACTTCACCGTTGCACTCATGATGCCTGTTTCACTGCTCGAATGACATTGACTGAGAAAGTGCGTATTTCTGTACAGCCTTCAGGCTAAAATGTACCAAAAAAAGGGGGGGCGGGCATAGTGCTGTCCTGGGGGAGCCATTCAACTGGCAGGAACGACTTCCTGGCTGGCCTGCAATACCCCGGACAGGTGGTCGTCAGTTAAATGACCCTCTATGATTTAATGATTTTTTCATAATGCAGGGCCAGAGTCATATTTCTTTAAAGTCAGTACCGCCATTAGACTGTTGTTTATTTGCGGTGTTACATTTACACTTATATAATCATGATTTCTGCTTCAAAGTGCCATTATCAAGTGTTTTAAGTGTTATAAATTGCCTAAGTATGCCATCTTAGGCGATTTATAACACTTAAAACAACTGCTTAAGATGGTGTGCTTAGGCAATTTATAACACTTAAAACACTTGATAATGGCACTTTGAAGCAGAAATCATGATTGTGTAAGTGTAAATGTAACACTGCAAGTAAACAGCAGTCTGATGGCTGTACTGACTTTAAAGACCTCTATGATTTGTTGTAAATAGTCTAAATTAAATTGTTGTATCATATCATGGAAACCTGGACATTCATTTCTGGATACATTGTATACTCTGAAAAAATAGAAAACTAAAACAGGTAAATAAAGGAGGAATGACATTAAGGGGGGAGGACGTGAAACGGGCCGACTTGGAGCAGGAGAGGCACCACAGGACATTTTAATTTCCACTGTCTATAATTTTACAAGTAAATTCATAAAACTTTGTCAGCATGACCAGAAAGGATTCAGGATTCACACTGGTAGCAGCAGAAGTTCAAAAACATAACAAAATAATTTTTTTACATGTCAAATTTCATCATTTTTTCATTTACTATTGGCTGCATTTGTTGCTATAGGTACACTTTTCTTCATAAGTAAGAAAGACTATTCGATAAATTTTGCGCAGCATACAAACCATACATACAGGTGTCCGAAACTCTAGAATGTATTTAGTTTATGAAAAAATGAATCAGCTGTTACGTTTTAAACTTTATGTTTAGAAAAAAATCAAATTTTGTAGTTAATTATCTCCATTTTTACTACAGTTTTTAACAGATTTGGAAAATTCTAGAGTTTCATACACCTGTAAGTATGCTTTGTATGCTGTGCAAAATTCATCAAAGAATCTCTCTTACTTGTGAGGAAAAATATATCTATAGCAACAAATGCAGCCAACAGTAAGTGAAAAAAAGATGAAATTTCGTATCTAAAAAAAAATTATTTTGTTATGTTTTTGCACCTCCACTGCTATGAGTGTGAATCATGAATCCTTTCTGGTCATACGGACAAAGTTTTATGAATTTATTCGTAAAAGTATGTTGTTGTTGTTGTGATCTTCAGTCCTGAGCCTGGTTTGATGCAACTCTCCATGATGTGCAAGCTTCTTCATCTCCCAGTACTTACTGCAACCTACATACTTCTGAATCTGCTTAGTGTATTCATTTCTTGGTCTCCCTCTACGATTTTTACCCTCCACACTGCCCTCCAATTCTAAATTTGTGATCCCTTGATGCCTCAGAACATGTCCTACCACCCGGTCCCTTCTTCTTGTCAAGTTGTGCCACCAATTCCTCTTCCCCTCAATTCTATTCAATACCTCCTCATTAGTTATATGATCTACCCATCTAATCTTCAGCATTCTTCTGTAGCACCACATATCGAAAGCTTGTATTCTCTTCTTGTCCGAACTATTTATCGCCCATGTTTCACTTCCATACATGGCTACACTCCATACAAATACTTTCAGAAACGACTTCCTGACACTTAAATCTATACTCGATGTTAACAAATTTTTCTTCAGAAACGCTTTCCTTGCCATTACCAGTCTACATTTTATATCCTCTCTACTTCGACCATCATCAGTCCTTTTGCTCCCCAAATAGCAAAACTCCTTTACTACTTTAAGTATCTCATTTCCTAATCTAATTCCCTCAGCATCATCCGACTTAATTCGACTACATTACATTATCCTCGTTTTGCTTTTGTTGATGTTCATCTTATATCCTCCTTTCAAGACGCTGTCCATTCCATTCAACTGGTCTTCGAAGTCCTTTGCTATCTCTGACAGAATTACAATGTCATCGGCGAACCTCAAAGTTTTTATTTCTTCTCCATGGATTTTAATACCTACTCCGAACTTTTCTTTTGTTTCCTTTACTGCTTGCTCAATATACAGATTGAATAGCATCGGGGAGATGCTACAACCCTGTCTCACTCCCTTCCCAACCACTGCTTCCCTTTCATATCCCTCGACTCTTATAACTGCCATCTGGTTTCTGTACAAATTGTAAATAGCCCTTCGCTCCCTGTATTTTGCCCCTGCTACCTTCAGAATTTGAAAGAGAGTATTCCAGTCAACATTGTCAAAAGCTTTCTCTAAGTCTACAAATGCTAGAAACGTAGGTTTGCCTTTCCTTAATCTTTCTTCTAAGATAAGTCGTAGGGTCAGTATTGTCTCACGTGTTCCAACATTTCTGCGGAATCCAAACTGATCTTCCCCAAGGTCGGCTTCTACCAGTTTTCCCATTCGTCTGTAAAGAATTCGCGTTAGTATTTTGCAGCTCTGACTTATTAAACTGATACTTCGGTAATTTTCACACCTGTCAACACCTGTTTTCTGCAGGATTCGAATTATTATATTCTTCTCGAAGTCCGAGGGAATTTCACCTGTCTTATACATCTTGCTCACAAGATGGTAGAGTTTTGTCAGGACTGTCTCTCCCAAGGTTGTCAGTAGTACTAATGGAATGTTGTCTACTCCCGGGGCCTTGTTTCGACTTAGGTCTTTCATTGCTTTGTCAAGCTCTTCACGCAGTATCATATCTCCCATTTCATCTTCAAGTACCTCCTCTTCCATTTCCATAATATTGTCCTCAAGAACATCGCCCCTGTATAGACCCTCTACATACCCCTTCCACCTTTCTGCTTTCCATTCTTTGCTTAAAACTGGGTTCCCATCTGAGCTCTTGATACTCATGGAAGTGGATCTCTTTACTCCAAAGGTCTCTTTAATTTTCCTGTAGGCAGTATCTATCTTACCCCTAGTGAGATAAGCCTCTACATCCTTACATTTGTCCTCTAGCCATCCCTGTTTAGCCATTTTGCAGTTCCTGTCGATCTCATTTTTGAGACGTTTGTATTCCTTTTTGCCTGCTTCATTTACTGCATTTTTGTATTTTCTCCTTTCATCAATTAAATTCAGTATCTCTTCTGTTACCCAAGCCAAGGATTTCTACTAGCCCTCGTCTTTTTACCTATTTGATCCTCTGCTGTCTTCACTATTTCATTCTTCAAAGCTACCCATTCTTCTTCAACTGTATTTCTCTCCCCCATTCCTGTCAATTGCTCCCTTATGCTCTCCCTGAAATTCTTTACAACCTCTGGTTCTTTCAGTTTATCCAGGTCCCATCTCCTTAAAGTCCCACCTTTTTGCAGTTTCTTCAGTTTTAATCTACAGTTCATAACCAATAGATTGTGGTCAGAGTCCACATCTGCCCCTGGAAATGTCTTACAATTTAAAACCTGGTTCCTAAATCTCTGTCTTATCGTTATATAATCTATCTGATACCTTCTAGTATTTCCAGGGTTCTTCCATGTATACAACCTTCTTTCATGATTCTTGAACCAAGTGTTAGCTATGATTAAGTTATGCTCTGTGCAAAATTCTACCAGACGGCTTCCTCTTTCATTTCTTAGCCCCAATCCATATTCACCTACTACGTTTCCTTCTCTTCCTTTTCCTACTGTCGAATTCCAGTCACTATGACTATTAAATATTCGTTTCCATTCACTACCTGAATAATTTCTTTTATCTCATCATACATTTCATCAATTTCTTCATCACTTGCAGAGCTGCTTGGCATATAAACTTGCACTACTGTAGTATTCATGGGCTTCGTGTCTATCTTGGCCACAATGATGTGTTCACTATGCTGTTTGTAGTAGCTTAGCCGCACTCCTATTTTTTTATTCATTATTAAACCTACTCCTGCATTACCCTTATCTGATTTTGTATTTATAACCCTGTATTCACCTGACCAAAAGTCTTGTTCCTCCCCCCCACCGAACTTCTCTAATTCCCACTATATCTAACTTTAACCTATCCATTTCCGTTTTTAAAATTTATAACCTACCTGCCCGATTAGGGGATCTGACATTCCACGCTCCGATCCATAGAACGCCAGTTTTCATTCTCCTCATAACGACGTCCCCTTGAGTAGTCCCCGCCCCGAGATCTGAATGGGGGACAATTTTACCTCCGGAATATTTTACCCAAGAGGACGCCATCATCATTTAATCATACAGTAAAGCTGCATGTCCTCAGGAAAAATTACGGCTGTAGTTTCCCCTTGCTTTCAGCCGTTGTAAAAGTGTAGACAGTAGAAAATAAAATGTCCTGTGGTGCCTCTCCTGCTCCAAGTCGGCTCGTTTGACGTCCTACCCCCCTTAAGTTGGAGGTGTTTTGAGGATAGCGCTACACAGCTTTAGTACTAGTGATCCAGCGATCCACGCGGCCGGCAGGTGGGGCGCGTTTTCGGCGCGCGAGACGTACTCGGCGCAGCAGGTGTCGGCGCTGCTGTCGTACGCGCGGTCGCGCGGCATCCGGCTGCTGCTGGAGCTGGACGCGCCTGCGCACTCGGGCCAGGGCTGGCAGTGGGGAGAGGCGGCGGGGCTGGGCGCACTGGCGCTGTGCGTGGGGCAGCAGCCGTGGCGCCGGCTGTGCATCCAGCCGCCGTGCGGCCAGCTCAACCCCGCCAACCCGCGCCTCCTCGGCGTGCTGGCGGACGTGTACCGTGACGTGGTGGACCTCTGGCCGCCGGGACAGCCCCTGCACATGGGCGGCGACGAGGTGCGTAGCGCGTCTGCCAGGGGGGCTCCCCCACGTACTCACAGGTCTACCACACTCGCTGCCGAGCTAGCGCCTCCTGTTCCTTAAGCCGTCGGCACACGGACCGTGCATCGGAGCGTTGAGCGTGCCGAGTTTTTGACGTCATAGCGTGGAATAGCACGCTCGGGAGTCTTTCCGAAAGTGCAGAGCAATTTCTGGCATGTCAGATATTCTGAGCGTTGACCAATGAGATGGCACAACGCCACCTACGTCACACGCACGCCGTCTCTCTTCAATACAGAGTTGTGAGGTGCCATATTGGCATTCATCTCAAGCCTATATATATATATATATATATATATATATATGTATATATGCCGTTTCTGAGCACCAGCAAATTGAGAATCACTGGAAAACCCGTTGTTAACTGTGTCATTCGTTCTAATAAAATCATGAGAAACATCATATTCGTGGCAAAAGAGTTATTGTAACTTGCGTATTGTGAGGGTAGGCTATTTGAAGGCAGCGACACACTGAAGATCCACCCAAAACGCATTGTTCTTGCTACAATTTGTTATAATTAAATTTCAATTAGTAACATATCTACGATTAAGGTTTTCAGCAAGGTGTAACATACTATGATTAGGATCAAAGGATGTGTTGTTGGTTTGGCGTAATGAGTAGCGTCACTGTCCTGAGATGATTTTTTTTTTTTAGGGGAGGGGGGGGCTGTGGTTTGCGTCTTGACACTTCAAAATTTTTTCCTAACATTGGCGTTTTTATTAGGTTCTGATACTTTATTATTAGTTTAATAGAAGTATATACTATAATATTTGATGTTATGTAAATATAAGTTCACCTTTTTTTGAGGGGTGGCTTTGTTCGATTGGTTTAATCTACAGGACAGCTTGCACTACTTGTATAAAGATATTTTGCTCCTTTTTGTTTTACGCATCGTAATTCACATGTTGCAAAGATTCTCCTACTGGGTAGGAACAGTAATCAAGTAAGACTGACCTTGGGGTTTTGCTAAAATGTGGGAATGATGAAATAATGCTTATCTTATGCGGCGAAGTATTCCAAATTTTTACCGCACTGTTTGTAATGGAACTTTTATAAGGCTGTGTCCTTATTGATTGGACGTGGTACTTTCCTTTTCGTGGAAGATGGAGGAAATGTGCGTTTTAATAGAGCTAATGTGGGAATTTTACGCGCGCCCGTTGAGCAAACAGTATGATTTACGAACTACACTCCTGGAAATGGAAAAAAGAACACATTGACATCGGTGTGTCAAACCCACCATACTTGCTCCGGACACTGCGAGAGGGCTGTACAAGCAATGATCACACGCACGGCACAGCGGACACACCAGGAACCGCGGTGTTGGCCGTCGAATGGCGCTAGCTGCGCAGCATTTGTGCACCGCCGCCGTCAGTGTCAGCCAGTTTGCCGTGGCATACGGAGCTCCATCGCAGTCTTTAACACTGGTAGCATGCCGCGACAGCGTGGACGTGAACCGTATGTGCAGTTGACGGACTTTGAGCGAGGGCGTATAGTGGGCATGCGGGAGGCCGGGTGGACGTACCGCCGAATTGCTCAACACGTGGGGCGTGAGGTCTCCACAGTACATCGATGTTGTCGCCAGTGGTCGGCGGAAGGTGCACGTGCCCGTCGACCTGGGACCGGACCGCAACGACGCACGGATGCACGCCAAGACCGTAGGATCCTACGCAGTGCCGTAGGGGACCGCACCGCCACTTCCCAGCAAATTAGGGACACTGTTGCTCCTGGGGTATCGGCGAGGACCATTCGCAACCGTCTCCATGAAGCTGGGCTACGGTCCCGCACACCGTTGGGCCGTCTTCCGCTCACGCCCCAACATCGTGCAGCCCGCCTCCAGTGGTGTCGCGACAGGCGTGAATGGAGGGACGAATGGAGACGTGTCGTCTTCAGCGATGAGAGTCGCTTCTGCCCTGGTGCCAATGATGTCGTATGCGTGTTTGGCGCCGTGCAGGTGAGCGCCACAATCAGGACTGCATACGACCGAGGCACACAGGGCCAACACTCGGCATCATGGTGTGGGGAGCGGTCTCCTACACTGGCCGTACACCACTGGTGATCGTCGAGGGGACACTGAATAGTGCACGGTACATCCAAACCGTCATCGAACCCATCGTTCTACCATTCCTAGACCGGCAAGGGAACTTGCTGTTCCAACAGGACAATGCACGTCCGCATGCATCCCGTGCCACCCAACGTGCTCTAGAAGGTGTAAGTCAACTACCCTGGCCAGCAAGATCTCCGGATCTGTCCCCCATTGAGCATGTTTGGGACTGGATGAAGCGTCGTCTCACGCGGTGTGCACGTCCAGCACGAACGCTGGTCCAACTGAGGTGCCAGGTGGAAATGGCATGGCAAGCCGTTCCACAGGACTACATCCAGCATCTCTACGATCGTCTCCATGGGATAATAGCAGCCTGCATTGCTGCGAAAGGTGGATATACACTGTACTAGTGCCGACATTGTGCATGCTCTGTTGCCTGTGTCTATGTGCCTGTGGTTCTATCAGTGTGATCATGTGATGTATCTGACCCCAGGAATGTGTCAATAAAGTTTCCCCTTCCTGGGACAATGAATTCACGGTGTTCTTATTTCAATTTCCAGGAGTGTAGAAACATCCGTCAACTGTCGCTGGAGTGCGTTGCGATCGCGTATACAACGTTGGAGCCCACGTACCGTATGCACAAGTCGCATCGTTAAGCCGTCGGCACACGGACCGTGCTGTCGAACGTTAACGTTGAGCGTGCCAAGTTCAACGTGCTGCTGAGCGCTCAGGAACGATGCGACCTGTGCATACGGTATGTGGGCCCCAACGTGGTATACGCGATCGCAACGCACTCCAGCGGCAGTTGAGGGATACTTCTAGTTCATAATCACGCTGTTTGCTCAACAGGCGCGCGTAAAATGCCACATTAGCTCTATTAAAACGCATATTTCTTCCATCGTCCACGAAAAGGAAGGCACCATGTCCAATCAATAAAGACACAGGCTTATAAAAGTTCCATTACATACAGTGAGATACAAATTTGCAATACTTCACGTAAGATAAACATTATTTCATCATTCCCACATTTTAGTAAAACTCCAGGGCCAGTCTTACTTGATCACTGCTCCTACGCAGTGGCAGAATCTTTGCAACATGTCAATTACGAAGCATAAAAGAAAAAGAATCAAAATATCTTTATACAAGTACTGTAACCTGTCCTGTAGATTAAGCCAATCGAACAAAGTCACCCCTCAAAGAAAGGTGAGCATATATTTACATAACATCAAATATTATAGTATATACTTATATTAAACTAATAATAAAGTGTCAGAACCTAATAAAAACGCGAATGTTATGAAAAAGAATTTGGGAGTGTTATGACGCAAACCTCCACCCCAACAAAGACTCATTATTGGACAGAGACTCTACTCATTACGCTTTTTTTTTCTTTTTTTTGCATCTGCTCGGGGCGGATCGCCGTAAGACATCCATTTAAGTTCGTTGTTGATCGATTA